>NW_028170392.1:5000-301744 GCF_963971535.1 Notolepis coatsorum
ACTGTCAGGAAATGTAGAGTAATGATGTGTACTGTCAGGTAATGTAATGTAATGATGTGTACTGTCAGGTAATGTAATGATGTGTACTGTCAGGTAATGTAATGATGTGTACTGTCAGGTAATGTACAGTAATGATGTGTACTGTCAGGAAATGTAATGATGTGTACTGTCAGGTAATGTAATGATGTGTACTGTCAGGTAATGTAATGATGTGTACTGTCAGGTAATGTAATGATGTCTACTGTCAGGTAATGTAATGATGTGTACTGTCAGGTAAAGTAATGATGTGTACTGTCAGGTAATGTACTGTAATTATGTGTACTGTCAGGTAATGTACAGTAATGATGTATACTGTCAGGTAATGTACAGTAATGATGTGTACTGTCAGGTAATGTAATGATGTGTACTGTCAGGTAATGTAATGATGTGTACTGTCAGGCAATGTACTGTAATGATGTGTACTGTCAGGTAATGTAATGGTGTGTACTGTCAGGTAATGTAATGATGTGTACTGTCAGGTAATGTAATGATGTGTACTGTCAGGAAATGTAATGTAATGATGTGTACTGTCAGGTAATGTACTGTAATGATGTGTACTGTCAGGTACTGTAATGATGTGTACTGTCAGGTAATTACTGTAATGATGTGTACTGTCAGGTACAGTAATGATGTGTACTGTCAGGTAATGTAATGATGTGTACTGTCAGGTAATGTAATCATGTGTACTGTCAGGTAATGTAATGATGTGTACTGTCAGGTACTGTAATGATGTGTACTGTCAGGTAATGTAATGTAATGATGTGTACTGTCAGGTACAGTAATGATGTGTACTGTCAGGTAATGTAATGATGTGTACTGTCAGGTAATGTAATTATGTGTACTGTCAGGTAATGTAATGATGTGTACTGTCAGGTAATGTAATGATGTGTACTGTCAGGTAATGTAATGATGTGTACTATCAGGTAATGTACTGATGTGTATTTTGTATTTGTATTTATTGGTTTAAAATACAGAGACAGTGCATATTAAGGAACATTTGACTGTAAATATGCCAGTTTAGCCAAGTTGGCTAATTTTCAACTGTAGTCTCTGGGGCAGGTGACATGAGCACAACAATAATTAAAACATAGTACAATAATTAAAACACAGTAGGAATCAGTATAGGTTACTGTTACGTATTACTTTCACATGGTGGAGGGATACTTACTGTCTGTGGTGCATATTCACATTGTGGTTAAGTGTGCTGTCACTAATTGGTGGTTTAATTGACACACTGTTTCTTCCTGTTTTTGCTTGTGTTTAAAATGGCCGCTTTTTAATTGATCACAGGTGTGGTGATGAGGCACCACGCCCTACAAATGCAGAGTGCAGGCAGCAGTCAAGTCTCCCCCACTTCACAGGAGATGTCTCAGCTCTCCAGCGTCTCACCTGCTCTCACTATTTTGTTGTACATTCGGCTTGTTCTTCCTTTTGCTTATAGTTTTGTTATTTAACTTTGGAGTCTCCCACTATTTCTGTCCATTTAGTTAGTTGTAAATAAATAGTTATTTTTGATAAACTTTTGTCCAGTGTCCTGTGACCACCACGTCGCATTCAAGGCCTTTACGAGCCATATTTTAGGCTTGAATGTAACAGTTACAATACACTAAAATACATACAAATAAATACATTAAAATACAACCCCTCAGTTAAAAAACATAGTACAATAATTAAAACACAGTAGAAATCAGTATAGGTTACAATACACTAAAATACATACAAATAAATACATTAAAATACAACCCCTCAGTTAAAATGGTCGCACACTTGACCATCTCTCAACCATGATTTTAAGTTAGTTTTAAATGAAATGTAACTTTGATACTCCCTGAGCCGTGTTGGCAGACTGTTCCAGGTGTGGGCTGCTCTCACGGAAAAGGCTGTCTGACTAAAAGCAGACCTCCTGTTTGGGACTACACAGTCCCCTCTGACTACAGACCTGGTATATCAATCAGCAGATGCTTTCTGTTTTATGAAAGTACAGAGGGGGGGAGGAGCCAAGCCATGTAGGATTTTATAGGTAAGGCAGGCATCTTTGAATTTGACAAGATTGTCCCAGCTCAGTAGGTTCTGGTTTGCTATGCTATAACAATGGTGGTGGCTGTTTGTTTTCCTGTCCAGAACTTTCACAGCCTGATGGTAAACTACCTGTACAGATCGTAATGTTGTACAGGAGGCTTGTGTCCAGCTAGTCAGACAGTATGTTAAGTGTGACATAATAATGGCATTAAAATACAGTGCTGCTGCTTTTGTTGACAGAGAGTTTCTGATGTACTGTCAGGTAATGTACAGTAATGATGTGTACTGTCAGGTAATGTACAGTAATGATGTACATTGTAGCTCTCACCTCCATAGCCATGAAGTGCTTTGAGAAGCTAGTAAAGGGCTACATCTGCTCCTCCCTCCCCATCAACATGGACCCCCTGCAATTTGCATACCGCCCCAACAGGTCCACGGAGGACGCCATAGCCCATGTGCTGCACACAGCAGCATCACACCTGGACAAGAGGAAGGGAAACTATGTGAGAATGCTATTCATCGACTACAGCTCGGCATTCAATACCATAGTCCCCTCCAAACTCATAGCCAAGCTCAGGGACCTGGGCTTGAACTATGACCTCTGCCAGTGGGTCTTGGACTTCCTGACGGGCAGACCCCAGGTGGTGAGAGCAGGCAACTGCACCTCCTCATCCATCACCCTCAACATAGGGGCCCCCCAGGGCTGGGTTCTGAGTCCCCTCCTCTACTGCCTGTACACACACGACTGTGTGGCTCAGCGGAGTAGCAACACAATCATCAAATTTGCTGACGACGGTGGTGGGCCTGATCTGTGCCAACGACAAGAGGGCCTACCTAGAAGAGGTCAAGGTCCTGGCGGGATGGTGCCAGGAAAACAGCCTCTCCCTGAATGTCAGCAAAACAAAGGAGATGATTGTGGACTTCAGGAGGTCGGGGGTCAAGGACTACAGCCCCCTCAGCATCGCTGGGGCACCGGTTGAGAGAGTCAACAGCTTTAAGTACCTCGGAGCCTACATATCCGAGGACTTGACATGGACCACACACATTGACAGTGTTGTGAAGAAGGCACGACAACGCCTCTACTTCCTCAGGCACCTAAGGAAGTTCCAAGTCAGTCAGAAGATCCTTAAGAACTTCTACTCATGTACAATAGAGAGCATCCTGACTGGCAACATCACCTCCTGGTTTGGGAATAGCACTGCACAAGACCGAAGCAGACTACAAAGAGTGACACGTTCAGCCGAACGCACAATTGGAGGGGGGCTCCCCACCCTCCAGAACATTTACAACAAGCGGTGCAGGGGCAAGGCTAAGAGAATCATTAAAGACTCCAGTCACCCGAACAACTGCCTCTTTGAACTGCTGCGGTCAGGCAAGCGATACCGGAGTCTCAAGGCAAGCACAGAAAGACTCAGAAGAAGCTTCTATCCCCAGGCCATCAGGCTGCTCAACGAACAATGAACACTACACAACAACAACCATCAAACGCACATAGCACACACATCCACACGCACACACTCACTTTAAACAAACACACTGTAGCACCCACTCCCCACACTTTATAGCACACACTCACTTTAAACAAACACACTGTAGCACCCACTCCCCACACTTTATATTTATTGATGAAGGATTGCACTACAACTCGTACACCTTACTGTAAATTGTACCTAAATTGTACCTCATCCCATTTCTGCTTTGCACTATATAGTATTGTACATTAGTACACTGCATAGTATTGTATATTATATGGTAACTCAGTTACGTCTATTCTGCATCGAACATTGTACATATGTCTATACTGAACACTGGGACCTCATTTTCTATTTCTAATTTACATGCTATACTATGTTATTTGATACTATCTTGTCTAGCACAGTCTCTGGAGCGTAACAGTAAGAAGCATTTTGTATGAAAGTATTCTGTACTTCTGTATGACAACTATTAAAGAAACTTGAAACTTGAAACTTGTAATGATGTGTACTGTCAGGTAATGTACTGTAATGATGTGTACTGTCAGGTAATGTAATGATGTGTACTGTCAGGTAATGTACTGTAATGATGTGTACTGTCAGGTAATGTACTGTAATGATGTGTACTGGCAGGTACTGTAATGATGTGTACTGTCAGGTAATGTAATGATGTGTACTGTCAGGTAATGTAATGATGTGTACTGTCAGGTAATGTACAGTAATGATGTGTACTGTCAGGTAATGTAATGCTGTGTACTGTCAGGTAATGTAATGCTGTGTACTGTCAGGTAATGTAATGATGTGTACTGTCAGGTAATGTACTGTAATGATGTGTACTGTCAGGTAATGTACTGTAATGATGTGTACTGTCAGGTAATGTAATGATGTGTACTGTCAGGTAATGTAATGATGTGTACTGTCAGGTAATGTAATGATGTGTACTGTCAGGTAATGTAATGATGTGTACTGTCAGGTAATGTAATGATGTGTACTGTCAGGTAATGTAATGATGTGTACTGTCAGGTAATGTACTGATGTGTACTGTCAGGTAATGTACTGTTTCAAGTTTCAAGTTTCTTTAATAGTTGTCATACAGAAGTACAGAATACTTTTGTACAAAATGCTTCTTACTGTTGCGCTCCAGAGACTGTGCATGACAAGATAAGTATGAAATAAAAACATAGTAAAAATTAGAAGTAAAAAAAGAGGTCACAGTGTTCAGTTTAGACATATGTACAATGTTCGTAGACGTAGTTACCATACAATATACAATACTGTGCAGTGTACTAATATACAATACTATATAGTGCAAGGCATAAATGGACGAGGTGCAGTTTAGGTACAGTTCACAGTAGGTGTACGAGTTGTAGTGCAAATCCTTTATCAATAAATATAAAGTGTAAGTGTGTTTGTGTGATCTAAAGTGTGGAGAGTGGGTGCTGCAGTGTGTTGTTTGTTTGAGTGAGTGTGTGCGTGTGGGTGTGTGTGCTGTGTGCATTTGATGGTTGTTGCATAGTGATTATTGTTCGTTTAGCGATTATTGTTCGTTTAGCAGCCTGATGGCCTGGGGATAGAAGCTCCTTCTGAGTCTTTCTGTGCTCGCCATAAGACTCCGGTATCGCTTGCCTGACGGCAGCAGTTCAAAGAGGCAGTTGTTCGGGTGGCTCGAGTCCTTAATAATTCTCTTAGCCTTCCCCTTGCACCGCTTGTTGTAAATGTTCTGGAGGGTGGGAAGCCCCCCTCTAATTGTGCGTTCGGCTGAACGTGTCACTCTTTGTAGTCTGCTACGGTCTTGTGCAGTGCTATTCCCAAACCAGGAGGTGATGTTGCCGGTCAGGATGCTCTCTATTGTACATGAGTAGAAGTTCCTAAGGATCTTCTGACTGACTTGGAACTTCCTTAGGCGCCTGAGGAAGTAGAGGCGTTGTCGTGCCTTCTTCACAACACTGTCAATGTGTGTGGTCCATGTCAAGTCCTCGGATATGTGGGCTCCGAGGTACTTGAAACTGTTCACTCTCTCAACTGGTGCCCCGTCGATGCTGAGGGGGCTGTAGTCCTTGACCCCCGACCTCCTGAAGTCCACAATCATCTCTTTTGTTTTGCTGACGTTCAGGGAGAGGCAGTTCTCCTGATGTGTACTGTCAGGTAATGTAATGATGTGTACTGTCAGGTAATGTAATGATGTGTACTGTTAGGTAATGTAATGATGTGTACTGTCAGGTAATGTAATGATGTGTACTGTCAGGTAATGTACTGATGTGTACTGTCAGGTAATGTACTGATGTGTACTGTCAGGTAATGTACTGATGTGTACTGTTAGGTAATGTAATGATGTGTACTGTCAGGTAATGTACTGATGTGTACTGTCAGGTAATGTACTGATGTGTACTGTCAGGTAATGTAATGTAATGATGTGTACTGTCAGGTAATGTAATGATGTGTACTGTCAGGTAATGTAATTATGTGTACTGTCAGGTAATGTAATTATGTGTACTGTCAGGTAATGTAATGATGTGTACTGTCAGGTAATGTAATGATGTGTACTGTCAGGTAATGTACTGATGTGTACTGTCAGGTAATGTAATGTAATGATGTGTACTGTCAGGTACAGTAATGGTGTGTACTGTCAGGTAATGTAATGATGTGTACTGTCAGGTAATGTAATTATGTGTACTGTCAGGTAATGTAATGATGTGTACTGTCAGGTAATGTAATTATGTGTACTGTCAGGTAATGTAATGATGTGTACTGTCAGGTAATGTAATGATGTGTACTGTCAGGTAATGTAATGATGTGTACTGTCAGGTACAGTAATGGTGTGTACTGTCAGGTAATGTAATGATGTGTACTGTCAGGTAATGTAATTATGTGTACTGTCAGGTAATGTAATGATGTGTACTGTCAGGTAATGTAATGATGTGTACTGTCAGGTAATGTAATGATGTGTACTGTCAGGTAATGTAATGATGTGTACTGTCAGGTAATGTACTGATGTGTACTGTCAGGTAATGTAATGATGTGTACTGTCAGGTAATGTACTGTAATGATGTGTACTGTCAGGTAATGTACTGTAATGATGTGTACTGGCAGGTAATGTAATGATGTGTACTGTCAGGTAATGTACTGTAATGATGTGTACTGTCAGGTAATGTACTGTAATGATGTGTACTGGCAGGTAATGTAATGATGTGTACTGTCAGGTAATGTACTGTAATGATGTGTACTGTCAGGTAATGTACAGTAATGATGTGTACTGTCAGGTAATGTACAGTAATGATGTGTACTGTCAGGTAATGTACAGTAATGATGTGTACTGTCAGGAAATGTAGAGTAATGATGTGTACTGTCAGGTAATGTAATGTAATGATGTGTACTGTCAGGTAATGTACAGTAATGATGTGTACTGTCAGGAAATGTAATGATGTGTACTGTCAGGTAATGTAATGATGTGTACTGTCAGGTAATGTAATGATGTGTACTGTCAGGTAATGTAATGATGTGTACTGTCAGGTAATGTAATGATGTCTACTGTCAGGTAATGTAATGATGTGTACTGGCAGGTAATGTAATGATGTGTACTGTCAGGTAATGTACTGTAATTATGTGTACTGTCAGGTAATGTACAGTAATGATGTGTACTGTCAGGTAATGTAATGATGTGTACTGTCAGGTAATGTAATGATGTGTACTGTCAGGTAATGTACTGTAATGATGTGTACTGTCAGGTAATGTAATGGTGTGTACTGTCAGGTAATGTAATGATGTGTACTGTCAGGTAATGTAATGATGTGTACTGTCAGGAAATGTAATGTAATGATGTGTACTGTCAGGTAATGTACTGTAATGATGTGTACTGTCAGGTACTGTAATGATGTGTACTGTCAGGTAATGTACTGTAATTATGTGTACTGTCAGGTACAGTAATGATGTGTACTGTCAGGTAATGTAATGATGTGTACTGTCAGGTAATGTAATGATGTGTACTGTCAGGTAATGTACTGATGTGTACTGTCAGGTAATGTACTGATGTGTACTGTCAGGTAATGTAATGTAATTATGTGTACTGTCAGGTACAGTAATGATGTGTACTGTCAGGTAATGTAATGATGTGTACTGTCAGGTAATGTAATTATGTGTACTGTCAGGTAATGTAATGATGTGTACTGTCAGGTAATGTAATGATGTGTACTGTCAGGTAATGTAATGATGTGTACTGTCAGGTAATGTACTGATGTGTATTTTGTATTTGTATTTATTGGTTTAAAATACAGAGACAGTGCATATTAAGGAACATTTGACTGTAAATATGCCAGTTTAGCCAAGTTGGCTAATTTTCAACTGTAGTCTCTGGGGCAGGTGACATGAGCACAACAATAATTAAAACATAGTACAATAATTAAAACACAGTAGGAATCAGTATAGGTTACTGTTACGTATTACTTTCACATGGTGGAGGGATACTTACTGTCTGTGGTGCATATTCACATTGTGGTTAAGTGTGCTGTCACTAATTGGTGGTTTAATTGACACACTGTTTCTTCCTGTTTTTGCTTGTGTTTAAAATGGCCGCTTTTTAATTGATCACAGGTGTGGTGATGAGGCACCACGCCCTACAAATGCAGAGTGCAGGCAGCAGTCAAGTCTCCCCCACTTCACAGGAGATGTCTCAGCTCTCCAGCGTCTCACCTGCTCTCACTATTTTGTTGTACATTCGGCTTGTTCTTCCTTTTGCTTATAGTTTTGTTATTTAACTTTGGAGTCTGGAACACCCAGCTCCCACTATTTCTGTCCATTTAGTTAGTTGTAAATAAATAGTTATTTTTGATAAACTTTTGTCCAGTGTCCTGTGTCCACCACGTCGCATTCAAGGCCTTGACGAGCCATATTTTAGGCTTGAATGTAACATGGGGGCTCGTGCCGGTCTTCAAACAGGTAAGTATGCTCTTAATTTATAATTTGATTTGACTACTGGTATGCTTTAAAATATTTAGTTTAGTGGACACCACAGGTAGGTAATTTCATTGTTTTCTGGCTGTTGTTAGCCTCCTGTGTACCACGTACTCCTGGGGCAGTCAAAGAAGTGATTGGTATATGATATTTGGCTGGTAGCAGGTGTGGTTGAAGAAAGCTAGGTCTACAGTGCATTAGCTTTCAGTATAGGTAGGTTAGGGGGCCGGGAAATGTAATTAGTGTGTTAGGACCTGATGTAAGTGTTTTGTTAGATTAGACATGTGGTGGGCCTAGCAGTCCTTCTTTTGACTGCAGTATAGGTTTTAGAAGCTATTTGTGAGTCAAATCAGATTGTATGGAGCACCTGTTTGGATTATTAGAATTTGTTTGTTGAATTTGTTTGAGTGTAACACAAGGGGTTTTGCCTCACTTGGTTTGTGTTACTGAAGAGCGTTTGTTCCAGTATTTTGGGATAAATGCCTACCACAGGGTTAGTCTTGTGGGTGGTTCGTCTCAGCAGAGGCCTGTAGCTAGTGTCCAGTAGCAGTGTCTGCTGTGATTCTCTAGTATAGGATCTGTGTGCATTATTGAGCTTGACCTTTTGGTCCAGTATGTGTTATGCCATGTGTCTTAGATACAGTGTGATTTGTTTTGCGTGCTAACATAAAATGCCGTGTTTTGAACTACTGCTTGTGAGTTTAATTGCGTGCTGTGTTATGCCGTGTATCTTCAATCACTGTCATTTAATTACGTGCTACACCTTTTTGTGGATACAGGGAAATTGGAGTTTGAACCCCAGGTCGTAGGAACGGTGGGTGAGTTGCTTGTGTTTTGGATACTGAACTATATCCCTTGTTGTGGATTAATTGTAGTATTGCCTTGTATTGGTAATTAATTAATTGGTTGATTGATTACTTAATTAGTAATTAATATTGTTGTATTCGTTTGTTGTCATTTACTGTGGATAATAGACAATGACGTTGGACATTGATGACTTTGTTGCAGAGCCAACACTGGCTAAGGTAAAAAAAAATTCAAAGGATGAGTTGCTACAGGTGGCAGCAAGGTTTTCAATAGACCTCGATGCAGGCCAGAAAAAGGAGAACTTGGTAGGTCAATTAATTGAGGAACTGAGTACACTAAAGGTTTTTGGTGTGGCTGCAGGTAGAACTCTGGAGGAGGAGGGAGAAGGCTTTGAGCTACCGCGTGGGCGAGATGTGGAGCTTAGAACAGCACGTGAGCTTGCAGCTGTTAACAAGGCAGACCGTGAGGACCTTGAAGCTAGTGAGATAAGGAGAGCAGCTGCAGCAGCTACAGCAGCAGCTACAGCAGCTACAGCAGCAGCTACAGCAGCAGCTACAGCAGCGGCTACAGCCAGGGAGGCTATTGAAGCTAGTGAGGTGAGGAGAGCAGCTACAGCAGCTACAGCAGCAGCTACAGCAGCTATAGCAGCAGCTGCAGCCAGAGCAGACCGTGAGGCCCAGGAAGCTATTGAGGTGGCACAGGAGGTACGCGCCCAGGCAGCATATGACCGGGAGATGGCGATGCGTAATGCGGGTGGTGCTGGTGCTATACATGTGCATCGGGAGCCGGGTTTTGATATGGCTAGGCAAAAAAGCATGGTTCCGTTTTTTTTGGAAAGGGACGTCGATAGTTTTTTTTTATTATTTGAGGACATAGCTGGCAGTTGCGGCTGGCCAGCAGATAAATGGACTATCCTCATGCAGAGTGCTTTGTGCGGTAAGGCACAGATCGTGTATGCGTCGATGTATCCTGATAATAAGGATTATGCTTTGGTGAAACAGGCTATCCTTAAAGCCTATGAATTGGTCCCTGAGGCTTACCGCCAGAAATTTCGCGATTTGAGGAAGCAAGTCTCTCAGTCTTTTGTGGGGTTTGTGAGGGAAAAGCGGTTGCTTTTTGACCGGTGGTGTGCAGCGGAAAAGGTCACCACAGTGGAGGAGATTAGGGACCTAATCTTATTAGAGGAGTTCAAGGTATATGGCGTTTCTGAGGATATTGCCATGTACTTGAATGAGAGGAAAGTCAGGACCTGTTCAGCAGCAGCGGTCCTGGCTGATGAGTATGTTTTGACCCACAGGACGTCTTTTGAGAGACAGCATTATCCTGTGCATGATGAGGGGAGGCCAAAATGGACTCCTAATAGGCCTACAGGGTCCAGTGCTGGGGGTAGTGGTAAGTTTAATGGGGCATGGGGAAGCGATGATGCCCGGAAGTGCCAGTATTGAGGGAGTGCAGGACATGTGATGGGAAATTGTTATCGTTTGCACCCAGAAAAGCGCCCGTCTAACCCACCCAGGCCGGTGATGTTGATAAATGCACCTGTACGTAACCCTGTTGTTCTGTCTCCACTAGATGGCAAAGGAGTGGATGACCTTTACACACCTTTCAGGAGTAAAGGGTTTGTTTCTCTGACAGAGGGAGGTCCTAAGGTGCCTGTGACTATTCTCCGTGATACTGGCGCATCCCAATCTTTTGTGCAAAGTAGTGTCCTGCCCTTTACGCACCACTCTGAGTTGGGTGCAGGGGTTGTTATTGAGGCTTTTGGAATGCACACGATGAATGTGCCGCTGCATAATGTCTTTCTTGATTGTGCCCTAGTGTCAGGACCAGTGGTGATCGGAGTGGCGGCTGGCAAACTCCCTATGCAGGGGGTAACGTTGCTCTTGGGCAATGACTTGGCTGGAGGTAAGGTACTGGTGAAGCCGGAGGTGACATGCGTGCCAGATACTCTAGTGGCGGAGCAGTATCTCGTGGGCTTCCCAGCCTTTACAGTGGCTGAGGCCACAGACGAATATGAGGAGGAGAATGAGGAGGATGAGAGTGAGAATGATGCTGTGTGGGATGTTGCTAATTCAAGTGGCGCCATTTCTGTTGGTGTTTCTGATGTTTCATGTGGCACCGCTCTGGTTGAAGAGGCTACGAGGCCAGAATTGGGCTGCCAGCCATCCTACAGTATGTACGTTCATGATGTCTCACTTGTCAGGAGTGATGATCCCAGTATGTCAGTTATTGGTTCTGATATTGTTTCACATAAATCAAATCAAATTTATTTATAGGGCCCGACAACACACGTTAATGTCCCCATGGGCCGTACAGGTCTTCTTTAAACAAGTCAAGAAGACAACATAACAATAAGTCAAGAACAGAACAAGAACACCATAGGGTCCAAACATTTTTTAGATGAATGCAAATAAATGAAAGAATGCAAGCACTCCCAGACATACCCCACGCGAAGGTAAGGAAAAACTCACTAAAACCTAACAATAGGGAAAAAAAAGCTCCACAGGCAATGTGGAGGAGAGAAACCTTAGAAGGGCCGTTCAAGGGGGGATCTCCCTTCTTAGATGTCGGTGATAGTAGTGTTGCAGACGGACAGTTGGTAAGCATGCACTCATGTGTGTGGTGAGACACAGATGAGTGCATGCAATAGCAACTGAACATTTTGAAAAATTAAAGATAGAGTTGATAGCGGATCTATTTGAGGCACAGGGGCGGCGCAAGAGGGTCACGTCCTCCCCGTCTTAGTCACGGGACATTCAAGACTCCGGTCGTTGCTCAGGGACAGCCGGAGACAGGGGGAAGGGGGGTGGCGCAGAGAGGGTCGCGAACTCCCGACATCATCGCGGGACATCCGGCACTCCGGTCACCACTACGAGACCTCCGAAGACAGGGGGGCACGCAGAGGGGGTCGCAATCTCCCGGCCTTCGTCACGGGACGTCCAACACTCCGGTCAACACTCCAGGACAGCAAGTCATAGGAAGACAGGGAGACGGGACAGGCGTTAGACAGCTCATGAGATTGTAGTAGGCGGACATAGCAATAGATACAAGTGGTAGGCATATATGTGAATGGAGTAGATATATGAAGTAAGCG
This sequence comes from Notolepis coatsorum, assembly GCF_963971535.1. Classification (NCBI taxonomy): domain Eukaryota; kingdom Metazoa; phylum Chordata; class Actinopteri; order Aulopiformes; family Paralepididae; genus Notolepis; species Notolepis coatsorum. Next base: position 17,379 of record NW_028170392.1, read on the forward strand.
TATTATGTGAATAGAATAGAAGTACTTAACCCAGCAATGAAACCGCGTTGACTGTTAATCTGTTAACAGTCTGTTAATCAGTTGACAGGACCACGGACAGACGGCGGTGAATAACTGATCCAATGCCTCGGAGGTGCATGTAGAGCAGTCACTACAAGCTTGGCCAGGACCCCGAGGCATCCATCACCTTGGTCAGCGCCAGGAGACGGGTACTCAGAGAGAAGGGGGAGGGAGGGGGGGGGGGGGGGGGAGAGGGGGGGGGGGGAAGAGTTAGAGAGTTCCCATGTTTGTGGTGCTGCAAAGGAGCAGACATGTAGTACCCTGTAGTGCCATGTAGTACCCCGTAGTGCCATGTAGTACCCTATAGTACCCCATAGTGCCATGTAGTACCCCGTAGTATCCTATAGTACCCTGTAGTGCCATGTAGTACCCTGTGGTGCCATGTAGAGCTATGTAAGCCATGTAGTACCCTGTAATGCCATGCAGTACCATGTAGTACCCTGTACCCTAACTAAACTACCCTATAGTAAACTACCCAGTGGTACCATGTAGTACCCTGTACCATAACTAAACTACACAGATTAATCTAAAGGTCAGTCCCCGACCAGGTGAGATCAAGGTAGGTTGAAGGAGAGAGAGAAAAGATGAGTCTTAAGCAGGGATTTAAAAGCTTCGACAGAGCAGGCGCCCCTGATGACGGCAGGTAATTTGTTCCACAGGTAGGGAGCGCGGTAGACAAAGGCTCTGTGGCCGGCGGATTTCTTTTTAACCCTAGGGGTCGATAGAAGCCCCGCATTTTGTGAGCGCAGAGCACGAGCGGGCGAGTATCGGGAGATGAGATCAGATAGATAGAGCGGTGCAAGCCCATTTAAAATTTTGTAGGTGAGGAGTAGCACTTTAAAGTCAGAGCGGGCTTGGATAGGAAGCCAATGTAGGGCGGACAGAACTGGTGTGATGTGATCAAATTTTCTAGTTCTAGTTAGTATCCGTGCAGCCGCATTTTGCACGAGTTGAAGATTTTTGATGCTTGAATTAGGTAAGCCTGAAAAAAGTGCATTACAGTAGTCCAGACGTGATGAGACAAAAGCATGAATCAGGGTTTCAGCATCAGCCAGAGTTAAAATGGGGCGTATTTTTGCGATATTACGAAGATGGAAGAATGCAATTTTGGTGACATTTTTTATATGTGCATTAAATGAGAGGGAGGAATCAAAAATGACTCCGAGGTTTTTTATGGTGGAGCTCTGGGATACATGACAGGTATCAAAGTTGAGGGAGATGTCCTGAAACAGGCCTCTGTGGTTTGGGGGGCCAACAATTAACATCTCAGTTTTATCTGCATTAAGGAGTAGAAAGTTTTGCGACATCCATTTTTTGACGGCAAGCAAGCAGGCCTCAAGGTTTTGTAGTTGGGAGGAATCATTTGGCTTAATAGGTATATATAATTGGGTGTCATCAGCGTAGAAATGAAAGTTTATGCCAAATTTGCGTATGATATCGCCGAGGGGTAGCATGTAAATCGAAAATAGCAAAGGGCCCAGGACAGAGCCTTGTGGGACACCACATTGCACTGGGAGGGTCTCAGATGTTAAATCATTATAGACCACGCAGTGTGTTCTATCAGTTAAATAGGATTTAAACCAAGCTAGTGCGAGACCCCGAATGCCAACATGGTTCTCAAGCCGACCTAGAAGAATCGAGTGATCGATAGTGTCAAAGGCTGCACTGAGATCAAGCAATAAGAGCACAGAGGTGAGGTTTGAGTCAAGAGAGAGCAGTAAGTCATTTGTGACTTTGGTAACCGCCGTTTCGGTGGAGTGTAAGGCTCTAAAGCCAGATTGAAATGATTCATTAAGATTATTGTTTGATAAATGGTCAGTAAGTTGCGTTGCGACGATCCGTTCTAATACTTTGGATAGGAATGGGAGATTGGAGATAGGTCTGTAATTTTTCAAGATTAGAGGGTCGAGGTTCGGTTTTTTAAGTAATGGTTTAATGACGGCTGATTTAAAGGCCAGGGGCACCACGCCAGTAGACAAAGAGGTGTTGAAGATATTGAGTAGGGCAGGGCCTAGAGTTGGGAAGAGTTTTTTGATGAGAGTTGCTGGGAGAGGGTCAAACAGACAGGTTGAAGGTTTAGCCGCGCCAACCAGTTTAGAGAGAGCACTAAGTGAGACGTTTTCAAGGCAGCATAGCGTATGACTGGAATCAAAGTCAGGGGGAATGCCCGTCAAAGGTTGGGAGACATGACCACACTGACTCTCTGCCAGGCACTGGGTATGCTAGGTATGCTTGTCAACCTAGTTACCTGTGTCCTGTACAGCAGGAGCAGTCTTCACAACCTTGTCTAATGGGTGGCTACCATTTTGATCGTGACGAAGTTGATATGTGTGCCACCATTTTGTGTCATGATAATGTAACTGTGTGTGCCACCATTTTGGCTTGTGACAGTAGAAGCAAATCGGGCACCTTTTTGTCTCATGACACTGTTGCTGTCTGTGACACCATTGTTGCTCATGACAGTCCTATTTTTTGTGACACTGTTTTGGCTCATGACGGTGCAGTTTCTTCTGTCATTGTTGCTCATGACAGTCCTATTTTTTGTGACACTGTTTTGGCTCATGACGGTGCAGTTTCTTCTGTCATTGTTGCTAATGACAGTGCTAATTTTTGTGGCGCCATTTTGAGTCACAGTGTTGATGAGTGTGCCACCATTTTGGTTCCTGACCATGCTGTTTTTTGTGACGCCATTTTGGGTGGTACTCCAGATATTTTTGTGCCTGAAGTGATGTTGCTCTGTTCCAGGGATGGTGAGGATGTGCCTGAGGCGGTACATCCTGCTCTGGCTGTTCGTGACTCACAGTCTCCTGTACAGCTATCGGGGGTACAGCCCTCAGTACAGTCTCCTGTACTGACAGTGCCAGGTGGGGAGGAGACGGGCGCTGTGATGGTACCAGGGGAGTGTGCTGACTTTAGTTTTCCTGTTGGTTGTCCTGAGCGCGATGAGGTTGTTTTTTCTCAAGTGTGTGATTCCTGTTTGCTGTCTCCTTTTGACAGGTCGGTGTCGGTGGAGCGGCCTGGTGATGTGGGGCCTGTATTTTGTTTTCCTGTTTTCTGTCCTGAGCGCAGTGAGCTGCTGTCTCATGCTGACTCCAGTTTGTTGTCTCTGTTTGTCAGGTCTGTATCGGCGGAGGGACCTGTTGTTGTGAGTTTTTTGTTTGGTGGTGATGTGTCGGTGGGTGGATTATCTTCTAGGCCTTGCGCCTCAGTAGGGGCTGAGTGGGGTTTAGTTGCCCGGATGTTTCCACCAGCTCCGCTCCATCCAGGCCCAGCTGGGTACATTTTGGAGGGGTCTTGCTTGAGCGGGTATCAGGACGGGGTTGTTTGTGCTGAGCAACGGTGTCGAGTGTTCCTCAGTAGGGAGCATTCGACGGTGTTGAGGGTCGTGTTCGACAGGGGCCGACCCGTTATCGCTTTGTGGTAGTGACTCATGGGCTGTGGGTCGCAATTAATTTTTTATGTACAGTTGAGTGTGACTCTTGACCGGGGCTCACACTCAACACAGTACAGGCGCTGCACATGTTGGAGTGTGTGGTTGCATTTTTTTTGGTAAGGTTGGTAAGTATCCCCTTATTTATTTATGTTCGTTCTCTTGGTGATGGTTTCTTTGGGCTATAGTTGGGAGAAGAACATAAATCTTCGGTGTGGGGGTGTTACGTATTACTTTCACATGGTGGAGGGATACTTACTGTCTGTGGTGCATATTCACATTGTGGTTAAGTGTGCTGTCACTAATTGGTGGTTTAATTGACACACTGTTTCTTCCTGTTTTTGCTTGTGTTTTTTAATTGATCACAGGTGTGGTGATGAGGCACCACGCCCTACAAATGCAGAGTGCAGGCAGCAGTCAAGTCTCCCCCACTTCACAGGAGATGTCTCAGCTCTCCAGCGTCTCACCTGCTCTCACTATTTTGTTGTACATTCGGCTTGTTCTTCCTTTTGCTTATAGTTTTGTTATTTAACTTTGGAGTCTGGAACACCCAGCTCCCACTATTTCTGTCCATTTAGTTAGTTGTAAATAAATAGTTATTTTTGATAAACTTTTGTCCAGTGTCCTGTGTCCACCACGTCGCATTCAAGGCCTTGACGAGCCATATTTTAGGCTTGAATGTAACAGTTACAATACACTAAAATACATACAAATAAATACATTAAAATACAACCCCTCAGTTAAAAAACATAGTACAATAATTAAAACACAGTAGAAATCAGTATAGGTTACAATACACTAAAATACATACAAATAAATACATTAAAATACAACCCCTCAGTTAAAATGGTCGCACACTTGACCATCTCTCAACCATGATTTTAAGTTAGTTTTAAATGAAATGTAACTTTGATACTCCCTGAGCCGTGTTGGCAGACTGTTCCAGGTGTGGGCTGCTCTCACGGAAAAGGCTGTCTGACTAAAAGCAGACCTCCTGTTTGGGACTACACAGTCCCCTCTGACTACAGACCTGGTATATCTATTAGCAGATGCTTTCTGTTTTATGAAAGTACAGAGGGGGGGAGGAGCCAAGCCATGTAGGATTTTATAGGTAAGGCAGGCATCTTTCAATTTGACAAGATTTTCCCAGCTCAGTAGGTTCTGGTTTGCTATGCTATAACAATGGTGGTGGCTGTTTGTTTTCCTGTCCAGAACTTTCACAGCCTGATGGTAAACTACCTGTACAGATCGTAATGTTGTACAGGAGGCTTGTGTCCAGCTAGTCAGACAGTATGTTAAGTGTGACATAATAATGGCATTAAAATACAGTGCTGCTGCTTTTGTTGACAGAGAGTTTCTGATGTACTGTCAGGTAATGTACAGTAATGATGTGTACTGTCAGGTAATGTACAGTAATGATGTACATTGTAGCTCTCACCTCCATAGCCATGAAGTGCTTTGAGAAGCTAGTAAAGGGCTACATCTGCTCCTCCCTCCCCATCAACATGGACCCCCTGCAATTTGCATACCGCCCCAACAGGTCCACGGAGGACGCCATAGCCCATGTGCTGCACACAGCAGCATCACACCTGGACAAGAGGAAGGGGAACTATGTGAGAATGCTATTCATCGACTACAGCTCGGCATTCAATACCATAGTCCCCTCCAAACTCATAGCCAAGCTCAGGGACCTGGGCTTGAACTATGACCTCTGTCAGTGGGTCTTGGACTTCCTGACGGGCAGACCCCAGGTGGTGAGAGCAGGCAACTGCACCTCCTCATCCATCACCCTCAACATAGGGGCCCCCCAGGGCTGGGTTCTGAGTCCCCTCCTCTACTGCCTGTACACACACGACTGTGTGGCTCAGCGGAGTAGCAACACAATCATCAAATTTGCTGACGACACAGTGGTGGTGGGCCTGATCTGTGCCAACGACAAGAGGGCCTACCTGGAAGAGGTCAAGGTCCTGGCGGGATGGTGCCAGGAAAACAGCCTCTCCCTGAATGTCAGCAAAACAAAGGAGATGATTGTGGACTTCAGGAGGTCGGGGGTCAAGGACTACAGCCCCCTCAGCATCGCTGGGGCACCGGTTGAGAGAGTCAACAGCTTTAAGCACCTCGGAGCCTACATATCCGAGGACTTGACATGGACCACACACATTGACAGTGTTGTGAAGAAGGCACGACAACGCCTCTACTTCCTCAGGCACCTAAGGAAGTTCCAAGTCAGTCAGAAGATCCTTAAGAACTTCTACTCATGTACAATAGAGAGCATCCTGACTGGCAACATCACCTCCTGGTTTGGGAATAGCACTGCACAAGACCGAAGCAGACTACAAAGAGTGACACGTTCAGCCGAACGCACAATTGGAGGGGGGCTCCCCACCCTCCAGAACATTTACAACAAGCGGTGCAGGGGCAAGGCTAAGAGAATCATTAAAGACTCCAGTCACCCGAACAACTGCCTCTTTGAACTGCTGCGGTCAGGCAAGCGATACCGGAGTCTCAAGGCAAGCACAGAAAGACTCAGAAGAAGCTTCTATCCCCAGGCCATCAGGCTGCTCAACGAACAATGAACACTACACAACAACAACCATCAAACGCACATAGCACACACATCCACACGCACACACTCACTTTAAACAAACACACTGTAGCACCCACTCCCCACACTTTATAGCACACACTCACTTTAAACAAACACACTGTAGCACCCACTCCCCACACTTTATATTTATTGATGAAGGATTGCACTACAACTCGTACACCTTACTGTAAATTGTACCTAAATTGTACCTCATCCCATTTCTGCTTTGCACTATATAGTATTGTACATTAGTACACTGCATAGTATTGTATATTATATGGTAACTCAGTTACGTCTATTCTGCATCGAACATTGTACATATGTCTATACTGAACACTGGGACCTCATTTTCTATTTCTAATTTACATGCTATACTATGTTATTTGATACTATCTGGTCTAGCACAGTCTCTGGAGCGTAACAGTAAGAAGCATTTTGTATGAAAGTATTCTGTACTTCTGTATGACAACTATTAAAGAAACTTGAAACTTGAAACTTGTAATGATGTGTACTGTCAGGTAATGTACTGTAATGATGTGTACTGTCAGGTAATGTGATGATGTGTACTGTCAGGTAATGTACTGTAATGATGTGTACTGTCAGGTAATGTACTGTAATGATGTGTACTGGCAGGTAATGTAATGATGTGTACTGTCAGGTAATGTAATGATGTGTACTGTCAGGTAATGTAATGATGTGTACTGTCAGGTAAAGTACAGTAATGATGTGTACTGTCAGGTAATGTAATGCTGTGTACTGTCAGGTAATGTAATGCTGTGTACTGTCAGGTAATGTAATGATGTGTACTGTCAGGTAATGTACTGTAATGATGTGTACTGTCAGGTAATGTACTGTAATGATGTGTACTGTCAGGTAATGTAATGATGTGTACTGTCAGGTAATGTAATGATGTGTACTGTCAGGTAATGTAATGATGTGTACTGTCAGGTAATGTAATGATGTGTACTGTCAGGTAATGTACTGATGTGTACTGTCAGGTAATGTACTGATGTGTACTGTCAGGTAATGTAATGATGTGTACTGTTAGGTAATGTAATGATGTGTACTGTCAGGTAATGTAATGATGTGTACTGTCAGGTAATGTACTGTAATGATGTGTACTGTCAGGTAATGTAATGGTGTGTACTGTCAGGTAATGTAATGATGTGTACTGTCAGGTAATGTAATGATGTGTACTGTCAGGAAATGTAATGTAATGATGTGTACTGTCAGGTAATGTACTGTAATGATGTGTACTGTCAGGTACTGTAATGATGTGTACTGTCAGGTAATGTACTGTAATGATGTGTACTGTCAGGTACAGTAATGATGTGTACTGTCAGGTAATGTAATGATGTGTACTGTCAGGTAATGTAATGATGTGTACTGTCAGGTAATGTACTGATGTGTACTGTCAGGTAATGTACTGATGTGTACTGTCAGGTAATGTAATGTAATTATGTGTACTGTCAGGTACAGTAATGATGTGTACTGTCAGGTAATGTAATGATGTGTACTGTCAGGTAATGTAATTATGTGTACTGTCAGGTAATGTAATGATGTGTACTGTCAGGTAATGTAATGATGTGTACTGTCAGGTAATGTAATGATGTGTACTGTCAGGTAATGTACTGATGTGTATTTTGTATTTGTATTTATTGGTTTAAAATACAGAGACAGTGCATATTAAGGAACATTTGACTGTAAATATGCCAGTTTAGCCAAGTTGGCTAATTTTCAACTGTAGTCTCTGGGGCAGGTGACATGAGCACAACAATAATTAAAACATAGTACAATAATTAAAACACAGTAGGAATCAGTATAGGTTACTGTTACATATTACTTTCACATGGTGGAGGGATACTTACTGTCTGTGGTGCATATTCACATTGTGGTTAAGTGTGCTGTCACTAATTGGTGGTTTAATTGACACACTGTTTCTTCCTGTTTTTGCTTGTGTTTAAAATGGCCGCTTTTTAATTGATCACAGGTGTGGTGATGAGGCACCACGCCCTACAAATGCAGAGTGCAGGCAGCAGTCAAGTCTCCCCCACTTCACAGGAGATGTCTCAGCTCTCCAGCGTCTCACCTGCTCTCACTATTTTGTTGTACATTCGGCTTGTTCTTCCTTTTGCTTATAGTTTTGTTATTTAACTTTGGAGTCTGGAACACCCAGCTCCCACTATTTCTGTCCATTTAGTTAGTTGTAAATAAATAGTTATTTTTGATAAACTTTTGTCCAGTGTCCTGTGTCCACCACGTCGCATTCAAGGCCTTGACGAGCCATATTTTAGGCTTGAATGTAACATGGGGGCTCGTGCCGGTCTTCAAACAGGTAAGTATGCTCTTAATTTATAATTTGATTTGACTACTGGTATGCTTTAAAATATTTAGTTTAGTGGACACCACAGGTAGGTAATTTCATTGTTTTCTGGCTGTTGTTAGCCTCCTGTGTACCACGTACTCCTGGGGCAGTCAAAGAAGTGATTGGTATATGATATTTGGCTGGTAGCAGGTGTGGTTGAAGAAAGCTAGGTCTACAGTGCATTAGCTTTCAGTATAGGTAGGTTAGGGGGCCGGGAAATGTAATTAGTGTGTTAGGACCTGATGTAAGTGTTTTGTTAGATTAGACATGTGGTGGGCCTAGCAGTCCTTCTTTTGACTGCAGTATAGGTTTTAGAAGCTATTTGTGAGTCAAATCAGATTGTATGGAGCACCTGTTTGGATTATTAGAATTTGTTTGTTGAATTTGTTTGAGTGTAACACAAGGGGTTTTGCCTCACTTGGTTTGTGTTACTGAAGAGCGTTTGTTCCAGTATTTTGGGATAAATGCCTACCACAGGGTTAGTCTTGTGGGTGGTTCGTCTCAGCAGAGGCCTGTAGCTAGTGTCCAGTAGCAGTGTCTGCTGTGATTCTCTAGTATAGGATCTGTGTGCATTATTGAGCTTGACCTTTTGGTCCAGTATGTGTTATGCCATGTGTCTTAGATACAGTGTGATTTGTTTTGCGTGCTAACATAAAATGCCGTGTTTTGAACTACTGCTTGTGAGTTTAATTGCGTGCTGTGTTATGCCGTGTATCTTCAATCACTGTCATTTAATTACGTGCTACACCTTTTTGTGGATACAGGGAAATTGGAGTTTGAACCCCAGGTCGTAGGAACGGTGGGTGAGTTGCTTGTGTTTTGGATACTGAACTATATCCCTTGTTGTGGATTAATTGTAGTATTGCCTTGTATTGGTAATTAATTAATTGGTTGATTGATTACTTAATTAGTAATTAATATTGTTGTATTCGTTTGTTGTCATTTACTGTGGATAATAGACAATGACGTTGGACATTGATGACTTTGTTGCAGAGCCAACACTGGCTAAGGTAAAAAAAAATTCAAAGGATGAGTTGCTACAGGTGGCAGCAAGGTTTTCAATAGACCTCGATGCAGGCCAGAAAAAGGAGAACTTGGTAGGTCAATTAATTGAGGAACTGAGTACACTAAAGGTTTTTGGTGTGGCTGCAGGTAGAACTCTGGAGGAGGAGGGAGAAGGCTTTGAGCTACCGCGTGGGCGAGATGTGGAGCTTAGAACAGCACGTGAGCTTGCAGCTGTTAACAAGGCAGACCGTGAGGACCTTGAAGCTAGTGAGATAAGGAGAGCAGCTGCAGCAGCTACAGCAGCAGCTACAGCAGCTACAGCAGCAGCTACAGCAGCAGCTACAGCAGCGGCTACAGCCAGGGAGGCTATTGAAGCTAGTGAGGTGAGGAGAGCAGCTACAGCAGCTACAGCAGCAGCTACAGCAGCTATAGCAGCAGCTGCAGCCAGAGCAGACCGTGAGGCCCAGGAAGCTATTGAGGTGGCACAGGAGGTACGCGCCCAGGCAGCATATGACCGGGAGATGGCGATGCGTAATGCGGGTGGTGCTGGTGCTATACATGTGCATCGGGAGCCGGGTTTTGATATGGCTAGGCAAAAAAGCATGGTTCCGTTTTTTTTGGAAAGGGACGTCGATAGTTTTTTTTTATTATTTGAGGACATAGCTGGCAGTTGCGGCTGGCCAGCAGATAAATGGACTATCCTCATGCAGAGTGCTTTGTGCGGTAAGGCACAGATCGTGTATGCGTCGATGTATCCTGATAATAAGGATTATGCTTTGGTGAAACAGGCTATCCTTAAAGCCTATGAATTGGTCCCTGAGGCTTACCGCCAGAAATTTCGCGATTTGAGGAAGCAAGTCTCTCAGTCTTTTGTGGGGTTTGTGAGGGAAAAGCGGTTGCTTTTTGACCGGTGGTGTGCAGCGGAAAAGGTCACCACAGTGGAGGAGATTAGGGACCTAATCTTATTAGAGGAGTTCAAGGTATATGGCGTTTCTGAGGATATTGCCATGTACTTGAATGAGAGGAAAGTCAGGACCTGTTCAGCAGCAGCGGTCCTGGCTGATGAGTATGTTTTGACCCACAGGACGTCTTTTGAGAGACAGCATTATCCTGTGCATGATGAGGGGAGGCCAAAATGGACTCCTAATAGGCCTACAGGGTCCAGTGCTGGGGGTAGTGGTAAGTTTAATGGGGCATGGGGAAGCGATGATGCCCGGAAGTGCCAGTATTGAGGGAGTGCAGGACATGTGATGGGAAATTGTTATCGTTTGCACCCAGAAAAGCGCCCGTCTAACCCACCCAGGCCGGTGATGTTGATAAATGCACCTGTACGTAACCCTGTTGTTCTGTCTCCACTAGATGGCAAAGGAGTGGATGACCTTTACACACCTTTCAGGAGTAAAGGGTTTGTTTCTCTGACAGAGGGAGGTCCTAAGGTGCCTGTGACTATTCTCCGTGATACTGGCGCATCCCAATCTTTTGTGCAAAGTAGTGTCCTGCCCTTTACGCACCACTCTGAGTTGGGTGCAGGGGTTGTTATTGAGGCTTTTGGAATGCACACGATGAATGTGCCGCTGCATAATGTCTTTCTTGATTGTGCCCTAGTGTCAGGACCAGTGGTGATCGGAGTGGCGGCTGGCAAACTCCCTATGCAGGGGGTAACGTTGCTCTTGGGCAATGACTTGGCTGGAGGTAAGGTACTGGTGAAGCCGGAGGTGACATGCGTGCCAGATACTCTAGTGGCGGAGCAGTATCTCGTGGGCTTCCCAGCCTTTACAGTGGCTGAGGCCACAGACGAATATGAGGAGGAGAATGAGGAGGATGAGAGTGAGAATGATGCTGTGTGGGATGTTGCTAATTCAAGTGGCGCCATTTCTGTTGGTGTTTCTGATGTTTCATGTGGCACCGCTCTGGTTGAAGAGGCTACGAGGCCAGAATTAAGCTGCCAGCCATCCTACAGTATGTACGTTCATGATGTCTCACTTGTCAGGAGTGATGATCCCAGTATGTCAGTTATTGGTTCTGATATTGTTTCACATGACCACACTGACTCTCTGCCAGGCACTGGGTATGCTAGGTATGCTTGTCAACCTAGTTACCTGTGTCCTGTACAGCAGGAGCAGTCTTCACAACCTTGTCTAATGGGTGGCTACCATTTTGATCGTGACGAAGTTGATATGTGTGCCACCATTTTGTGTCATGATAATGTAACTGTGTGTGCCACCATTTTGGCTTGTGACAGTAGAAGCAAATCGGGCACCTTTTTGTCTCATGACACTGTTGCTGTCTGTGACACCATTGTTGCTCATGACAGTCCTATTTTTTGTGACACTGTTTTGGCTCATGACGGTGCAGTTTCTTCTGTCATTGTTGCTCATGACAGTCCTATTTTTTGTGACACTGTTTTGGCTCATGACGGTGCAGTTTCTTCTGTCATTGTTGCTAATGACAGTGCTAATTTTTGTGGCGCCATTTTGAGTCACAGTGTTGATGAGTGTGCCACCATTTTGGTTCCTGACCATGCTGTTTTTTGTGACGCCATTTTGGGTGGTACTCCAGATATTTTTGTGCCTGAAGTGATGTTGCTCTGTTCCAGGGATGGTGAGGACGTGCCTGAGGCGGTACATCCTGCTCTGGCTGTTCGTGACTCACAGTCTCCTGTACAGCTATCGGGGGTACAGCCCTCAGTACAGTCTCCTGTACTGACAGTGCCAGGTGGGGAGGAGACGGGCGCTGTGATGGTACCAGGGGAGTGTGCTGACTTTAGTTTTCCTGTTGGTTGTCCTGAGCGCGATGAGGTTGTTTTTTCTCAAGTGTGTGATTCCTGTTTGCTGTCTCCTTTTGACAGGTCGGTGTCGGTGGAGCGGCCTGGTGATGTGGGGCCTGTATTTTGTTTTCCTGTTTTCTGTCCTGAGCGCAGTGAGCTGCTGTCTCATGCTGACTCCAGTTTGTTGTCTCTGTTTGTCAGGTCTGTATCGGCGGAGGGACCTGTTGTTGTGAGTTTTTTGTTTGGTGGTGATGTGTCGGTGGGTGGATTATCTTCTAGGCCTTGCGCCTCAGTAGGGGCTGAGTGGGGTTTAGTTGCCCGGATGTTTCCACCAGCTCCGCTCCATCCAGGCCCAGCTGGGTACATTTTGGAGGGGTCTTGCTTGAGCGGGTATCAGGACGGGGTTGTTTGTGCTGAGCAACGGTGTCGAGTGTTCCTCAGTAGGGAGCATTCGACGGTGTTGAGGGTCGTGTTCGACAGGGGCCGACCCGTTATCGCTTTGTGGTAGTGACTCATGGGCTGTGGGTCGCAATTAATTTTTTATGTACAGTTGAGTGTGACTCTTGACCGGGGCTCACACTCAACACAGTACAGGCGCTGCACATGTTGGAGTGTGTGGTTGCATTTTTTTTGGTAAGGTTGGTAAGTATCCCCTTATTTATTTATGTTCGTTCTCTTGGTGATGGTTTCTTTGGGCTATAGTTGGGAGAAGAACATAAATCTTCGGTGTGGGGGTGTTACGTATTACTTTCACATGGTGGAGGGATACTTACTGTCTGTGGTGCATATTCACATTGTGGTTAAGTGTGCTGTCACTAATTGGTGGTTTAATTGACACACTGTTTCTTCCTGTTTTTGCTTGTGTTTTTTAATTGATCACAGGTGTGGTGATGAGGCACCACGCCCTACAAATGCAGAGTGCAGGCAGCAGTCAAGTCTCCCCCACTTCACAGGAGATGTCTCAGCTCTCCAGCGTCTCACCTGCTCTCACTATTTTGTTGTACATTCGGCTTGTTCTTCCTTTTGCTTATAGTTTTGTTATTTAACTTTGGAGTCTGGAACACCCAGCTCCCACTATTTCTGTCCATTTAGTTAGTTGTAAATAAATAGTTATTTTTGATAAACTTTTGTCCAGTGTCCTGTGTCCACCACGTCGCATTCAAGGCCTTGACGAGCCATATTTTAGGCTTGAATGTAACAGTTACAATACACTAAAATACATACAAATAAATACATTAAAATACAACCCCTCAGTTAAAAAACATAGTACAATAATTAAAACACAGTAGAAATCAGTATAGGTTACAATACACTAAAATACATACAAATAAATACATTAAAATACAACCCCTCAGTTAAAATGGTCGCACACTTGACCATCTCTCAACCATGATTTTAAGTTAGTTTTAAATGAAATGTAACTTTGATACTCCCTGAGCCGTGTTGGCAGACTGTTCCAGGTGTGGGCTGCTCTCACGGAAAAGGCTGTCTGACTAAAAGCAGACCTCCTGTTTGGGACTACACAGTCCCCTCTGACTACAGACCTGGTATATCTATTAGCAGATGCTTTCTGTTTTATGAAAGTACAGAGGGGGGGAGGAGCCAAGCCATGTAGGATTTTATAGGTAAGGCAGGCATCTTTCAATTTGACAAGATTTTCCCAGCTCAGTAGGTTCTGGTTTGCTATGCTATAACAATGGTGGTGGCTGTTTGTTTTCCTGTCCAGAACTTTCACAGCCTGATGGTAAACTACCTGTACAGATCGTAATGTTGTACAGGAGGCTTGTGTCCAGCTAGTCAGACAGTATGTTAAGTGTGACATAATAATGGCATTAAAATACAGTGCTGCTGCTTTTGTTGACAGAGAGTTTCTGATGTACTGTCAGGTAATGTACAGTAATGATGTGTACTGTCAGGTAATGTACAGTAATGATGTACATTGTAGCTCTCACCTCCATAGCCATGAAGTGCTTTGAGAAGCTAGTAAAGGGCTACATCTGCTCCTCCCTCCCCATCAACATGGACCCCCTGCAATTTGCATACCGCCCCAACAGGTCCACGGAGGACGCCATAGCCCATGTGCTGCACACAGCAGCATCACACCTGGACAAGAGGAAGGGGAACTATGTGAGAATGCTATTCATCGACTACAGCTCGGCATTCAATACCATAGTCCCCTCCAAACTCATAGCCAAGCTCAGGGACCTGGGCTTGAACTATGACCTCTGTCAGTGGGTCTTGGACTTCCTGACGGGCAGACCCCAGGTGGTGAGAGCAGGCAACTGCACCTCCTCATCCATCACCCTCAACATAGGGGCCCCCCAGGGCTGGGTTCTGAGTCCCCTCCTCTACTGCCTGTACACACACGACTGTGTGGCTCAGCGGAGTAGCAACACAATCATCAAATTTGCTGACGACACAGTGGTGGTGGGCCTGATCTGTGCCAACGACAAGAGGGCCTACCTGGAAGAGGTCAAGGTCCTGGCGGGATGGTGCCAGGAAAACAGCCTCTCCCTGAATGTCAGCAAAACAAAGGAGATGATTGTGGACTTCAGGAGGTCGGGGGTCAAGGACTACAGCCCCCTCAGCATCGCTGGGGCACCGGTTGAGAGAGTCAACAGCTTTAAGCACCTCGGAGCCTACATATCCGAGGACTTGACATGGACCACACACATTGACAGTGTTGTGAAGAAGGCACGACAACGCCTCTACTTCCTCAGGCACCTAAGGAAGTTCCAAGTCAGTCAGAAGATCCTTAAGAACTTCTACTCATGTACAATAGAGAGCATCCTG
The DNA here is from genome assembly GCF_963971535.1 of Notolepis coatsorum. Lineage (NCBI taxonomy): Eukaryota > Metazoa > Chordata > Actinopteri > Aulopiformes > Paralepididae > Notolepis > Notolepis coatsorum. The sequence goes on from NW_028170392.1 coordinate 32,386, forward strand.
ACTGGCAACATCACCTCCTGGTTTGGGAATAGCACTGCACAAGACCGAAGCAGACTACAAAGAGTGACACGTTCAGCCGAACGCACAATTGGAGGGGGGCTCCCCACCCTCCAGAACATTTACAACAAGCGGTGCAGGGGCAAGGCTAAGAGAATCATTAAAGACTCCAGTCACCCGAACAACTGCCTCTTTGAACTGCTGCGGTCAGGCAAGCGATACCGGAGTCTCAAGGCAAGCACAGAAAGACTCAGAAGAAGCTTCTATCCCCAGGCCATCAGGCTGCTCAACGAACAATGAACACTACACAACAACAACCATCAAACGCACATAGCACACACATCCACACGCACACACTCACTTTAAACAAACACACTGTAGCACCCACTCCCCACACTTTATAGCACACACTCACTTTAAACAAACACACTGTAGCACCCACTCCCCACACTTTATATTTATTGATGAAGGATTGCACTACAACTCGTACACCTTACTGTAAATTGTACCTAAATTGTACCTCATCCCATTTCTGCTTTGCACTATATAGTATTGTACATTAGTACACTGCATAGTATTGTATATTATATGGTAACTCAGTTACGTCTATTCTGCATCGAACATTGTACATATGTCTATACTGAACACTGGGACCTCATTTTCTATTTCTAATTTACATGCTATACTATGTTATTTGATACTATCTGGTCTAGCACAGTCTCTGGAGCGTAACAGTAAGAAGCATTTTGTATGAAAGTATTCTGTACTTCTGTATGACAACTATTAAAGAAACTTGAAACTTGAAACTTGTAATGATGTGTACTGTCAGGTAATGTACTGTAATGATGTGTACTGTCAGGTAATGTGATGATGTGTACTGTCAGGTAATGTACTGTAATGATGTGTACTGTCAGGTAATGTACTGTAATGATGTGTACTGGCAGGTAATGTAATGATGTGTACTGTCAGGTAATGTAATGATGTGTACTGTCAGGTAATGTAATGATGTGTACTGTCAGGTAAAGTACAGTAATGATGTGTACTGTCAGGTAATGTAATGATGTGTACTGTCAGGTAATGTAATGATGTGTACTGTCAGGTAATGTACTGTAATGATGTGTACTGTCAGGTAATGTAATGGTGTGTACTGTCAGGTAATGTAATGATGTGTACTGTCAGGTAATGTAATGATGTGTACTGTCAGGAAATGTAATGTAATGATGTGTACTGTCAGGTAATGTACTGTAATGATGTGTACTGTCAGGTACTGTAATGATGTGTACTGTCAGGTAATGTACTGTAATGATGTGTACTGTCAGGTACAGTAATGATGTGTACTGTCAGGTAATGTAATGATGTGTACTGTCAGGTAATGTAATGATGTGTACTGTCAGGTAATGTACTGATGTGCACTGTCAGGTAATGTACTGATGTGTACTGTCAGGTAATGTAATGTAATGATGTGTACTGTCAGGTACAGTAATGATGTGTACTGTCAGGTAATGTAATGATGTGTACTGTCAGGTAATGTAATTATGTGTACTGTCAGGTAATGTAATGATGTGTACTGTCAGGTAATGTAATGATGTGTACTGTCAGGTAATGTAATGATGTGTACTGTCAGGTAATGTACTGATGTGTATTTTGTATTTGTATTTATTGGTTTAAAATACAGAGACAGTGCATATTAAGGAACATTTGACTGTAAATATGCCAGTTTAGCCAAGTTGGCTAATTTTCAACTGTAGTCTCTGGGGCAGGTGACATGAGCACAACAATAATTAAAACATAGTACAATAATTAAAACACAGTAGGAATCAGTATAGGTTACTGTTACGTATTACTTTCACATGGTGGAGGGATACTTACTGTCTGTGGTGCATATTCACATTGTGGTTAAGTGTGCTGTCACTAATTGGTGGTTTAATTGACACACTGTTTCTTCCTGTTTTTGCTTGTGTTTAAAATGGCCGCTTTTTAATTGATCACAGGTGTGGTGATGAGGCACCACGCCCTACAAATGCAGAGTGCAGGCAGCAGTCAAGTCTCCCCCACTTCACAGGAGATGTCTCAGCTCTCCAGCGTCTCACCTGCTCTCACTATTTTGTTGTACATTCGGCTTGTTCTTCCTTTTGCTTATAGTTTTGTTATTTAACTTTGGAGTCTGGAACACCCAGCTCCCACTATTTCTGTCCATTTAGTTAGTTGTAAATAAATAGTTATTTTTGATAAACTTTTGTCCAGTGTCCTGTGTCCACCACGTCGCATTCAAGGCCTTGACGAGCCATATTTTAGGCTTGAATGTAACATGGGGGCTCGTGCCGGTCTTCAAACAGGTAAGTATGCTCTTAATTTATAATTTGATTTGACTACTGGTATGCTTTAAAATATTTAGTTTAGTGGACACCACAGGTAGGTAATTTCATTGTTTTCTGGCTGTTGTTAGCCTCCTGTGTACCACGTACTCCTGGGGCAGTCAAAGAAGTGATTGGTATATGATATTTGGCTGGTAGCAGGTGTGGTTGAAGAAAGCTAGGTCTACAGTGCATTAGCTTTCAGTATAGGTAGGTTAGGGGGCCTGGAAATGTAATTAGTGTGTTAGGACCTGATGTAAGTGTTTTGTTAGATTAGACATGTGGTGGGCCTAGCAGTCCTTCTTTTGACTGCAGTATAGGTTTTAGAAGCTATTTGTGAGTCAAATCAGATTGTATGGAGCACCTGTTTGGATTATTAGAATTTGTTTGTTGAATTTGTTTGAGTGTAACACAAGGGGTTTTGCCTTGGTTTGTGTTACTGAAGAGCGTTTGTTGCAATATTTTGGGATAAATGCCTACCACAGGGTTAGTCTTGTGGGTGGTTCGTCTCAGCAGAGGCCTGTAGCTAGTGTCCAGTAGCAGTGTCTGCTGTGATTCTCTAGTATAGGATCTGTGTGCATTATTGAGCTTGACCTTTTGGTCCAGTATGTGTTATGCCGTGTGTCTTTGATACAGTGTGATTTGTTTTGCGTGCTAACATAAAATGCCGTGTTTTGAACTACTGCTTGTGAGTTTAATTGCGTGCTGTGTTATGCCGTGTATCTTCAATCACTGTCATTTAATTACGTGCTACACCTTTTTGTGGATACAGGGAAATTGGAGTTTGAACCCCAGGTCGTAGGAACGGTGGGTGAGTTGCTTGTGTTTTGGATACTGAACTATATCCCTTGTTGTGGATTAATTGTAGTATTGCCTTGTATTGGTAATTAATTAATTGGTTGATTGATTACTTAATTAGTAATTAATATTGTTGTATTCGTTTGTTGTCATTTACTGTGGATAATAGACAATGACGTTGGACATTGATGACTTTGTTGCAGAGCCAACACTGGCTAAGGTAAAAAAAAATTCAAAGGATGAGTTGCTACAGGTGGCAGCAAGGTTTTCAATAGACCTCGATGCAGGCCAGAAAAAGGAGAACTTGGTAGGTCAATTAATTGAGGAACTGAGTACACTAAGGGTTTTTGGTGTGGCTGCAGGTAGAACTCTGGAGGAGGAGGGAGAAGGCTTTGAGCTACCGCGTGGGCGAGATGTGGAGCTTAGAACAGCGCGTGAGCTTGCAGCTGTTAACAAGGCAGACCGTGAGGACCTTGAAGCTAGTGAGATAAGGAGAGCAGCTGCAGCAGCTACAGCAGCAGCTACAGCAGCTACAGCAGCAGCTACAGCAGCAGCTACAGCAGCTACAGCAGCGGCTACAGCCAGGGAGGCTATTGAAGCTAGTGAGGTGAGGAGAGCAGCTACAGCAGCTACAGCAGCAGCTGCAGCCAGAGCAGACCGTGAGGCCCAGGAAGCTATTGAGGTGGCACAGGAGGTATGCGCCCAGGCAGCATATGACCGGGAGATGGCGATGCGTAATGCGGGTGGTGCTGGTGCTATACATGTGCATCGGGAGCCGGGTTTTGATATGGCTAGGCAAAAAAGCATGGTTCCGTTTTTTTTGGAAAGGGACGTCGATAGTTTTTTTTTATTATTTGAGGACATAGCTGGCAGTTGCGGCTGGCCAGCAGATAAATGGACTATCCTCATGCAGAGTGCTTTGTGCGGTAAGGCACAGATCGTGTATGCGTCGATGTATCCTGATAATAAGGATTATGCTTTGGTGAAACAGGCTATCCTTAAAGCCTATGAATTGGTCCCTGAGGCTTACCGCCAGAAATTTCGCGATTTGAGGAAGCAAGTCTCTCAGTCTTTTGTGGAGTTTGTGAGGGAAAAGCGGTTGCTTTTTGACCGGTGGTGTGCAGCGGAAAAGGTCACCACAGTGGAGGAGATTAGGGACCTAATCTTATTAGAGGAGTTCAAGGTATATGGCGTTTCTGAGGATATTGCCATGTACTTGAATGAGAGGAAAGTCAGGACCTGTTCAGCAGCAGCGGTCCTGGCTGATGAGTATGTTTTGACCCACAGGACGTCTTTTGAGAGACAGCATTATCCTGTGCATGATGAGGGGAGGCCAAAATGGACTCCTAATAGGCCTACAGGGTCCAGTGCTGGGGGTAGTGGTAAGTTTAATGGGGCATGGGGAGGCGATGATGCCCGGAAGTGCCAGTATTGTGGGAGTGCAGGACATGTGATGGGAAATTGTTATCGTTTGCACCCAGAAAAGCGCCCGTCTAACCCACCCAGGCCGGTGATGTTGATAAATGCACCTGTACGTAACCCTGTTGTTCTGTCTCCACTAGATGGCAAAGGAGTGGATGACCTTTATACACCTTTCAGGAGTAAAGGGTTTGTTTCTCTGACAGAGGGAGGTCCTAAGGTGCCTGTGACTATTCTCCGTGATACTGGCGCATCCCAATCTTTTGTGCAAAGTAGTGTCCTGCCCTTTACGCACCACTCTGAGTTGGGTGCAGGGGTTGTTATTGAGGCTTTTGGAATCCACACGATGAATGTGCCGCTGCATAATGTCTTTCTTGATTGTGCCCTAGTGTCAGGACCAGTGGTGATCGGAGTGGCGGCTGGCAAACTCCCTATGCAGGGGGTAACGTTGCTCTTGGGCAATGACTTGGCTGGAGGTAAGGTACTGGTGAAGCCGGAGGTGACATGCGTGCCAGATACTCTAGTGGCGGAGCAGTATCTCGTGGGCTTCCCAGCCTTTACAGTGGCTGAGGCCACAGACGAATATGAGGAGGAGAATGAGGAGGATGAGAGTGAGAATGATGCTGTGTGGGATGTTGCTAATTCAAGTGGCGCCATTTCTGTTGGTGTTTCTGATGTTTCATGTGGCACCGCTCTGGTTGAAGAGGCTACGAGGCCAGAATTGGGCTGCCAGCCATCCTACAGTATGTACGTTCATGATGTCTCACTTGTCAGGAGTGATGATCCCAGTATGTCAGTTATTGGTTCTGATATTGTTTCACGTGACCACACTGACTCTCTGCCAGGCACTGGGTATGCTAGGTATGCTTGTCAACCTAGTTACCTGTGTCCTGTACAGCAGGAGCAGTCTTCACAACCTTGTCTAATGGGTGGCTACCATTTTGATCGTGACGAAGTTGATATGTGTGCCACCATTTTGTGTCATGATAATGTAACTGTGTGTGCCACCATTTTGGCTTGTGACAGTAGAAGCAAATCGGGCACCTTTTTGTCTCATGACACTGTTGCTGTCTGTGACACCATTGTTGCTCATGACAGTCCTATTTTTTGTGACACTGTTTTGGCTCATGACGGTGCAGTTTCTTCTGTCATTGTTGCTCATGACAGTCCTATTTTTTGTGACACTGTTTTGGCTCATGATGGTGCAGTTTCTTCTGTCATTGTTGCTAATGACAGTGCTAATTTTTGTGGCGCCATTTTGAGTCACAGTGTTGATGAGTGTGCCACCATTTTGGTTCCTGACCATGCTGTTTTTTGTGACGCCATTTTGGGTGGTACTCCAGATATTTTTGTGCCTGAAGTGATGTTGCTCTGTTCCAGTGATGGTGAGGACGTGCCTGAGGCGGTACATCCTGCTCTGGCTGTTCGTGACTCACAGTCTCCTGTACAGCTATCGGGGGTACAGCCCTCAGTACAGTCTCCTGTACTGACAGTGCCAGGTGGGGAGGAGACGGGCGCTGTGATGGTACCAGGGGAGTGTGCTGACTTTAGTTTTCCTGTTGGTTGTCCTGAGCGCGATGAGGTTGTTTTTTCTCAAGTGTGTGATTCCTGTTTGCTGTCTCCTTTTGACAGGTCGGTGTCGGTGGAGCGGCCTGTTGATGTGGAGCCTGTATTTTGTTTTCCTGTTTTCTGTCCTGAGCGCAGTGAGCTGCTGTCTCATGCTGACTCCAGTTTGTTGTCTCTGTTCGTCAGGTCTGTATCGGCGGAGGGACCTGTTGTCGTGAGTTTTTTGTTTGGTGGTGATGTGTCGGTGGGTGGATTATCTTCTAGGCCTTGCGCCTCAGTAGGGGCTGAGTGGGGTTTAGTTGCCCGGATGTTTCCACCAGCTCCGCTCCATCCAGGCCCAGCTGGGTACATTTTGGAGGGGTCTTGCTTGAGCGGGTATCAGGACGGGGTTGTTTGTGCTGAGCAACGGTGTCGAGTGTTCCTCAGTAGGGAGCATTCGACGGTGTTGAGGGTCGTGTTCGACAGGGGCCGACCCGTTATCGCTTTGTGGTAGTGACTCATGGGCTGTGGGTCGCAATACATTTTTTATGTACAGTTGAGTGTGACTCTTGACCGGGGCTCACACTCAACACAGTACAGGCGCTGCACATGTTGGAGTGTGTGGTTGCATTTTTTTTGGTAAGGTTGGTAAGTATCCCCTTATTTATTTATGTTCGTTCTCTTGGTGATGGTTTCTTTGGGCTATAGTAGGGAGAAGAACATAAATCTTCGGTGTGGGGGTGTTACGTATTACTTTCACATGGTGGAGGGATACTTACTGTCTGTGGTGCATATTCACATTGTGGTTAAGTGTGCTGTCACTAATTGGTGGTTTAATTGACACACTGTTTCTTCCTGTTTTTGCTTGTGTTTTTTAATTGATCACAGGTGTGGTGATGAGGCACCACGCCCTACAAATGCAGAGTGCAGGCAGCAGTCAAGTCTCCCCCACTTCACAGGAGATGTCTCAGCTCTCCAGCGTCTCACCTGCTCTCACTATTTTGTTGTACATTCGGCTTGTTCTTCCTTTTGCTTATAGTTTTGTTATTTAACATTGGAGTCTGGAACACCCAGCTCCCACTATTTCTGTCCATTTAGTTAGTTGTAAATAAATAGTTATTTTTGATAAACTTTTGTCCAGTGTCCTGTGTCCACCACGTCGCATTCAAGGCCTTGACGAGCCATATTTTAGGCTTGAATGTAACAGTTACAATACACTAAAATACATACAAATAAATACATTAAAATACAACCCCTCAGTTAAAAAACATAGTACAATAATTAAAACACAGTAGAAATCAGTATAGGTTACAATACACTAAAATACATACAAATAAATACATTAAAATACAACCCCTCAGTTAAAATGGTCACACACTTGACCATCTCTCAACCATGATTTTAAGTTAGTTTTAAATGAAATGTAACTTTGATACTCCCTGAGCCGTGTTGGCAGACTGTTCCAGGTGTGGGCTGCTCTCACGGAAAAGGCTGTCTGACTAAAAGCAGACCTCCTGTTTGGGACTACACAGTCCCCTCTGACTACAGACCTGGTATATCTATCAGCAGATGCTTTCTGTTTTATGAAAGTACAGAGGGGGGGAGGAGCCAAGCCATGTAGGATTTTATAGGTAAGGCAGGCATCTTTGAATTTGACAAGATTGTCCCAGCTCAGTAGGTTCTGGTTTGCTATGCTATAACAATGGTGGTGGCTGTTTGTTTTCCTGTCCAGAACTTTCACAGCCTGATGGTAAACTACCTGTACAGATCGTAATGTTGTACAGGAGGCTTGTGTCCAGCTAGTCAGACAGTATGTTAAGTGTGACATAATAATGGCATTAAAATACAGTGCTGCTGCTTTTGTTGACAGAGAGTTTATGATGTACTGTCAGGTAATGTACAGTAATGATGTGTACTGTCAGGTAATGTACAGTAATGATGTACATTGTAGCTCTCACCTCCATAGCCATGAAGTGCTTTGAGAAGCTAGTAAATGGCTACATCTGCTCCTCCCTCCCCATCAACATGGACCCCCTGCAATTTGCATACCGCCCCAACAGGTCCACGGAGGACGCCATAGCCCATGTGCTGCACACAGCAGCATCACACCTGGACAAGAGGAAGGGGAACTATGTGAGAATGCTATTCATCGACTACAGCTCGGCATTCAATACCATAGTCCCCTCCAAACTCATAGCCAAGCTCAGGGACCTGGGCTTGAACTATGACCTCTGCCAGTGGGTCTTGGACTTCCTGACGGGCAGACCCCAGGTGGTGAGAGCAGGCAACTGCACCTCCTCATCCATCACCCTCAACATAGGGGCCCCCCAGGGCTGGGTTCTGAGTCCCCTCCTCTACTGCCTGTACACACACGACTGTGTGGCTCAGCGGAGTAGCAACACAATCATCAAATTTGCTGACGACACAGTGGTGGTGGGCCTGATCTGTGCCAACGACAAGAGGGCCTACCTGGAAGAGGTCAAGGTCCTGGCGGGATGGTGCCAGGAAAACAGCCTCTCCCTGAATGTCAGCAAAACAAAGGAGATGATTGTGGACTTCAGGAGGTCGGGGGTCAAGGACTACAGCCCCCTCAGCATCGCTGGGGCACCAGTTGAGAGAGTCAACAGCTTTAAGTACCTCGGAGCCTACATATCCGAGGACTTGACATGGACCACACACATTGACAGTGTTGTGAAGAAGGCACAACAACGCCTATACTTCCTCAGGCACCTAAGGAAGTTCCAAGTCAGTCAGAAGATCCTTAAGAACTTCTACTCATGTACAATAGAGAGCATCCTGACTGGCAACATCACCTCCTGGTTTGGGAATAGCACTGCACAAGACCGAAGCAGACTACAAAGAGTGACACGTTCAGCCGAACGCACAATTGGAGGGGGGCTCCCCACCCTCCAGAACATTTACAACAAGCGGTGCAGGGGCAAGGCTAAGAGAATCATTAAAGACTCCAGTCACCCGAACAACTGCCTCTTTGAACTGCTGCGGTCAGGCAAGCGATACCGGAGTCTCAAGGCAAGCACAGAAAGACTCAGAAGAAGCTTCTATCCCCAGGCCATCAGGCTGCTCAACGAACAATGAACACTACACAACAACAACCATCAAACGCACATAGCACACACATCCACACGCACACACTCACTTTAAACAAACACACTGTAGCACCCACTCCCCACACTTTATAGCACACACTCACTTTAAACAAACACACTGTAGCACCCACTCCCCACACTTTATATTTATTGATGAAGGATTGCACTACAACTCGTACACCTTACTGTAAATTGTACCTAAATTGTACCTCATCCCATTTCTGCTTTGCACTATATAGTATTGTACATTAGTACACTGCATAGTATTGTATATTATATGGTAACTCAGTTACGTCTATTCTGCATCGAACATTGTACATATGTCTATACTGAACACTGGGACCTCATTTTCTATTTCTAATTTACATGCTATACTATGTTATTTGATACTATCTTGTCTAGCACAGTCTCTGGAGCGTAACAGTAAGAAGCATTTTGTATGAAAGTATTCTGTACTTCTGTATGACAACTATTAAAGAAACTTGAAACTTGAAACTTGTAATGATGTGTACTGTCAGGTAATGCACTGTAATGATGTGTACTGTCAGGTAATGTGATGATGTGTACTGTCAGGTAATGTACTGTAATGATGTGTACTGTCAGGTAATGTAATGATGTGTACTGTCAGGTAATGTACTGTAATGATGTGTACTGTCAGGTAATGTACTCTAATGATGTGTACTGGCAGGTAATGTAATGATGTGTACTGTCAGGTAATGTAATGATGTGTACTGTCAGGTAATGTACAGTAATGATGTGTACTGTCAGGTAATGTAATGCTGTGTACTGTCAGGTAATGTAATGCTGTGTACTGTCAGGTAATGTAATGATGTGTACTGTCAGGTAATGTACTGTAATGATGTGTACTGTCAGGTAATGTACTGTAATGATGTGTACTGTCAGGTAATGTAATGATGTGTACTGTCAGGTAATGTAATGATGTGTACTGTCAGGTAATGTAATGATGTGTACTGTCAGGTAATGTACTGATGTGTACTGTCAGGTAATGTACTGATGTGTACTGTTAGGTAATGTAATGATGTGTACTGTCAGGTAATGTACTGATGTGTACTGTCAGGTAATGTAATGATGTGGACTGTCAGGTAATGTACTGTAATGATTTGTACTGTCAGGTAATGTAATGATGTGTACTGTCAGGTAATGTACTGATGTGTACTGTCAGGTAATGTACTGTAATGATGTGTACTGTCAGGTAATGTACTGTAATGATGTGTACTGGCAGGTAATGTAATGATGTGTACTGTCAGGTAATGTACTGTAATGATGTGTACTGTCAGGTAATGTACAGTAATGATGTGTACTGTCAGGTAATGCACAGTAATGATGTGTACTGTCAGGAAATGTAGAGTAATGATGTGTACTGTCAGGTAATGTACAGTAATGATGTCTACTGTCAGGTAATGTACAGTAATGATGTCTACTGTCAGGTAATGTAATGATGTGTACTGTCAGGTAATGTAATGATGTGTACTGTCAGGTAATGTAATGATGTGTACTGTCAGGTAATGTAATGATGTGTACTGTCAGGTAATGTAATGATGTCTACTGTCAGGTAATGTAATGATGTGTACTGTCAGGTAATGTACTGATGTGTACTGTCAGGTAATGTACTGATGTGTACTGTCAGGTAATGTACTGATGTGTACTGTCTGGTAATGTACTGATGTGTACTGTCAGGTAATGTAATGATGTGTACTGTCAGGTAATGTAATGATGTGTACTGTCAGGTAATGTAATAATGTGTACTGTCAGGTAATGTACTGATGTGTACTGTCAGGTAATGTACTGTAATGATGTGTACTGTCAGGTAATGTAATGATGTGTACTGTCAGGTAATGTAATGTACTGATGTGTACTGTCAGGTAATGTAATGTAATGATGTGTACTGTCAGGTAATGTACTGTAATGATGTGTACTGTCAGGTAATGTAATGATGTGTATTGTCAGGTAATGTACAGTAATGATGTGTACTGTCATGTAATGTACAGTAATTATGTGTACTGTCATGTAATGTACAGTAATGATGTGTACTGTCAGGTAATGTACAGTAATGATGTGTACTGTCAGGTAATGTACAGTAATGATGTGTACTCTCAGGTAACAACCACCATCACCGCATTAGAGTTATCAGGCTTTACGAGACGCAATCTAACCCCGACTTTATAGTCCTGTGTTTATCAATCAGATTTGACTGCTGCTAGTCCATAAAACATCACCTTGTTCTATTGTTGTTCTGTCTGTTAATGTGTCAAGTCAAAGTGTACTAATGTGGGAGGGGTCATTATGGGACTGTTGCCAGGGCGATAAGGTGGAGGGAGTGTGGCCTTTGTTTGCAACTAAATTGTGTTTTTATGAGTGATCGAAACAGGGGTTATAGGAAGTACGTTTCACTTAGATATTGTATTTAAATCAGGGATATAGGAAGTACATTTCACTTAGATATTGTATTTAAATCAGCGATATAGGAAGTACGTTTCACTTAGATATTGTATTTAAATCAGGGTTATAGGAAGTACGTTTCACTTAGATATTGTATTTAAATCAGGGGTTATAGGAAGTACGTTTCACTTAGATATTGTATTTAAATCAGGGATATAGGAAGTAAATTTCACTTAGATATTGTATTTAAATCAGGGATATAGGAAGTACGTTTCACTTAGATATTGTATTTAAATCAGGGATATAGGAAGTAAATTTCACTTAGATATTGTATTTAAATCAGGGATATAGGAAGTATGTTTCACTTAGATATTGTATTTAAATCAGGGATATAGGAAGTATGTTTCACTTAGATATTGTATTTAAATCAGGGATATAGTGTTATGGTTTGTAACCGACCCCAATCGCACAACACAAGACAGGTATGAGAGTAAGCCAAGAACTGGGCATTTATTGAAAACAACAGAAAACGGCACTGTCCCTTTAAGGGAGAACACAAATTACAGGAAAACATGAACTTGGGAAAATAGGCACAGTGCCTTTAAGAGGCGAGCTGGCTAAGGGGAAGGCTAAGGGAAGGCTAACGGACTGGGCCAGGGCAAGGGACAAGGCAGGAACAGGGAGGACTAGGAGGACTGGACAGGGAGGACTAGGAGGACTGGACAAGGAGGACTAGGAGGACTAGAAGGACTGGACAGGGAGGACTAGGAGGACTAGAGAGGGGAAACAGGGACAGAGGCCCGCGGAGGCGGGCTGGGGACAGGGAGGACTAGGAGGACTAGAAGGAGCTGGACAGGGACAGAGAGAAACAGAGTCAAGGCCTTGGACAGGGCGAGGGCTGGAGCTGCTTACAGGGAGGAGTAGGAGGGCGCAGGCTCGGAGAGCGCATCTGGTGCGGAGGTCTGAGTGGTGCGCGTCTGCTTGGAGTACGCGCCGGTACGGAGGGCGCATCTGGCGCGGAGGTCTGAGTGGTGCGCGTCTGCTTGGAGTACGCGCCGGTACGGAGAGCGCATCTGGCGCGGAGTCTGGATGCGCGTCTGGAGTGCGTCTGGATGCGCGTCTGGGGTGAAGAGCGCGTCTGGCTCGGAGGTCTGGATGCGCGTCTGGAGTGCGTCTGGATGCGCGTCTGGATGCGCGTTTGGAGTGAAGAGCGCGTCAGGCTCGGAGGTCTGGATGCGCGTCTGGAGTGCGTCTGGATGCGCGTCTGGATGCGCGTCTGGAGTGAAGAGCGCGTCAGGCTCGGAGGTCTGGATGCGTGTCTGGATGCGCGTCTGAAGTGAAGAGCGCGTCTGGCTCGGAGGTCTGGATGCGCGTCTGGATGCGCGTCTGGAGTGAAGAGCGCGTCTGGCTCGGAGGTCTGGATGCGCGTCTGGATGCGCGTCTGGAGTGAAGAGCGCGTCTGGCTCGGAGGTCTGGATGCACGTCTGGATGCGCGTCTGGAGTGAAGAGCGCGTCTGCTGCGCGGAGGTCTGAAGTGGAACACTGGAATACCTCCCGTAGAGGATTAGAGAGCGCAGTACAATGTCTCCCTCCAGGCAAACGGCGACAGGTGGCCAAAGCTTGCACCTCGTCTCACGCCGGAGATAAAACAGCATACAGACAGAAACAGAAACTCCCGTAGGAGCCTACAGACAGAGAACCTCCCGAAGGAGCTTGGTGATAGAGATATGATACGGAACGACCCGACAAGGACAGAGGGGAAGAGCGAGGTACTTAAAGCCCAACGGGGTGCTAATTAGAATACACATCAGGTGCGTGAAGGTAATTGATACTTTAACTAGAAGTGTGTGTTCGGCACCAGACCAATCAAACACATAATGACAGGTAGTCCAAGGGTGTGGCTGCTGAAGAGCAAACAAGAGTAAACGAACGCGAGGGTGGGGGCTAGTGAGGTGAGGAGACAGGGAATTAAAGGTCAAGGGAAAGGCGAACCTCACAGTACTCCCCCCTCCACGGGAGCCACCGGGTGACCCAAAAACACAGACAGAGGGGCAGGGGAAAAAACAAGGCAACAAAACAAAAAGTACTGGGCCATGCTTAGCAGGGGAAGCTACAACAAAAGTGGGGCTAGCAAAGGAACAGGGTAGCTGAGGGGTAACCAGGGTAGCTGAGGGGTAAGTAGGGTAGCCGAGGGGTAACTAGAGGAGCTGAGGGGTAACTAGAGGAGCTGAGGGGTAACCAGAGGAGCTGAGGGGTAACTAGGGTAGCTGAGGGGTAAGTAGGGTAGCTGAGGGGTAACTAGAGGAGCTGAGGGGTAACTAGAGGAGCTGAGGGGTAACTAGAGGAGCTGAGGGGTAACTAGAGGAGCTGAGGGGTAACCAGAGGAGCCGAGGGGTAACAGCCAGGGCACAGATAGCTACAGGGCCTATGCTAGCTGTAATGCCACGTTAACATAGAGGCTGCGCTGGCTGCCGGAGCTAGGCTAGCAGACAGGGCTGGAACAGGGGCACTGGAGAGAACAGGCTAGCTGGAAGGACAGTCCTAGCTGTGTGGAAAACTGACCTTGCTAGCTGAAAGGGCAGTCCTAGCAGTGGGAAAACTGACCTTGCTAGCTGAAAAGGCAGTCCTAGCAGTGGGAAAAACTGACCTTGCTAGCTGAAGGGGCAGTCCTAGCAGTGGGAGAAAACTGACCTTGCTAGCTGAAGGGGCAGTCCTAGCAGTGGGGCAAACTGACCTTGCTAGCTGAAAGGGCAGTCCTAGCAGTGGGAGCAAACTGACCTTGCTAGCTGAAAGGGCAGTCCTAGCAGTGGGAAAACTGACCTTGCTAGCTGAAGGGGCAGTCCTAGCAGTGGGAGCAAACTGACCTTGCTAGCTGAAAGGGCAGTCCTAGCAGTGGGAGAAAACTGACCTTGCTAGCTGAAAGGGCAGTCCTAGCAGTGGGAAAAAACTGACCTTGCTAGGTGAAAGGGCAGTCCTAGCAGTGGGAAAACTGACCTTGCTAGCTGAAAGGGCAGTCCTAGCAGTGGGAAAAAACTACACAAAAAGTGGAGGCCATGCAGAGGGACCGGGTTAGCTGCCTGGGCATGGCTAGCTACAGGGCCTAAGCCAGCAGCAAGGCTGCATTAGGGCTAAGCTAGCAGACTGGGGCCATGCTGGTAGTAGAGGCCTAACAAGCTGCAGGGGAGCTAACGAGGCTAACAGGGAAGCAAACAGGGGAGCTAACAGGGGAGACTAACAAGCTAACAGGGGAGCTAACAGGGCTAACAGGGAAGCTAACAGGGCTAACAGGAAAGACTAACAGGCTAAACAGGGGAGCTAACAGGGGAGACTAACAAGCTAACAGGGGAGCTAACAGGGCTAACAGGGAAGCTAACAGGGCTAACAGGGGAGCTAACAGGGAAGCTAACAGGAAAAAAGGCAAACTCAACATACACCATCTGTGCTGGCTAGGGTCGTCGACTGGTCGGGTCATACTGTTATGGTTTGTAACCGACCCCAATCGCACAAGACAGGTATGAGAGTAAGCCAAGAACTGGGCATTTATTGAAAACAACAGAAAACGGCACTGTCCCTTTAAGGGAGAACACAAATTACAGGAAAACATGAACTTGGGAAAATAGGCACAGTGCCTTTAAGAGGCGAGCTGGCTAAGGGGAAGGCTAAGGGAAGGCTAACAGACTGGGCCAGGGCAAGGGACAAGGCAGGAACAGGGAGGACTAGGAGGACTGGACAGGGAGGACTAGGAGGACTGGACAAGGAGGACTAGGAGGACTAGAAGGACTAGACAGGGAGGACTAGGAGGACTAGAGAGGGGAAACAGGGACAGAGGCCCGCGGAGGCGGGCTGGGGACAGGGAGGACTAGGAGGACTAGAAGGAGCTGGACAGGGACAGAGAGAAACAGAGTCAAGGCCTTGGACAGGGCGAGGGCTGGAGCTGCTTACAGGGAGGAGTAGGAGGGCGCAGGCTCGGAGAGCGCATCTGGCGCGGAGGTCTGAGTGGTGCGCGTCTGCTTGGAGTATGCGTCGGTACGGAGGGCGCATCTGGCGCGGAGGTCTGAGTGGTGCGCGTCTGCTTGGAGTACGCGCCGGTACGGAGAGCGCATCTGGCACGGAGTCTGGATGCGCGTCTGGAGTGCGTCTGGATGCGCGTCTGGGGTGAAGAGCGCGTCTGGCTCGGAGGTCTGGATGCGCGTCTGGAGTGCGTCTGGATGCGCGTCTGGATGCGCGTCTGGAGTGAAGAGCGCGTCAGGCTCGGAGGTCTGGATGCGCGTCTGGAGTGCGTCTGGATGCGCGTCTGGATGCACGTCTGGAGTGAAGAGCGCGTCAGGCTCGGAGGTCTGGATGCGCGTCTGGATGCGTGTCTGAAGTGAAGAGCGCGTCTGGCTCGGAGGTCTGGATGCGCGTCTGGATGCGCGTCTGGAGTGAAGAGCGCGTCTGGCTCGGAGGTCTGGATGCGCGTCTGGATGCGCGTCTGGAGTGAAGAGCGCGTCTGGCTCGGAGGTCTGGATGCACGTCTGGATGCGCGTCTGGAGTGAAGAGCGCGTCTGCTGCGCGGAGGTCTGAAGTGGAACACTGGAATACCTCCCGTAGAGGATTAGAGAGCGCAGTACAATGTCTCCCTCCAGGCAAACGGCGACAGGTGGCCAAAGCTTGCACCTCGTCTCACGCCGGAGATAAAACAGCATACAGACAGAAACAGAAACTCCCGTAGGAGCCTACAGACAGAGAACCTCCCGAAGGAGCTTGGTGATAGAGATATGATACGGAACGACCCGACAAGGACAGAGGGGAAGAGCGAGGTACTTAAAGCCCAACGGGGTGCTAATTAGAATACACATCAGGTGCGTGAAGGTAATTGATACTTTAACTAGAAGTGTGTGTTCGGCACCAGACCAATCAAACACATAATGACAGGTAGTCCAAGGGTGTGGCTGCTGAAGAGCAAACGAGAGTAAACGAACGCGAGGGTGGGGGCTAGTGAGGTGAGGAGACAGGGAATTAAAGGTCAAGGGAAAGGCGAACCTCACATATAGGAAGTAAGTTTCACTTAGATATTGTATTTAAATCAGGGATATACACAGTAAAATTCGCAGTGTCAAATATGCAGTGTCAAAGTACATTGACTCTTTCAGAGTTATTACAACAACAGTTTGAGTAAAATGCAGACAGTGTTGGTGAAATATTTCGTAGTTAATTGGCTGGTGTCATCACTACTCTGGGAAGCTCCGCCCATCTCCTTCTCTTGAAGAACGTCCAAGACACGCCATTTTCTTCACGTCGCGGCAGAGGTAACTCGGCAGGTAAGTTTCTCCTAATCACATATTAATTAATTAATTCGGTAGCTATTGGCTTCCAGCAACTTGCAAGAGGTAATGTTAATGTTGTTAAATACAATGTGGAGGGGTGATTGTGAATTGTATCGTTTGGAAAAAAAGATCGATAAAAACACAGGGCGATACATTGGCTTATAGTAACAAACATTTGCACGCCATGTTCTGAGGTAAATGTGTGTACAGTATGAAATCAATTAACAGTTATTTGGCATTTGACCAACATTATTATTTTGTTAAGTCCACATATTTCGGCGACAGCCAAGAAGAGTGCACGCACGTGCGCCATTTCACATTGAGTCAGGCCTTGAACGTGAGCCAGCCCTTCGTGAGTTTTTTCAAATGTGTCTTGCTAGCTAATGTTAATGCGGGAAATACCCTTGAATGATATAAGTAATCTGTACTATGAAATGGTGTGTTATGAGAGTGAGTGCATTAGAATGCATACAATATGGTTGATTGAGTTTAATGGAAGAAACACAGGGAAAATGCAAGGAAGGCCCTGTTACCAAGCTGCTAACATTGGCTTAGTAACAAACATTTGCATGCCATGTTCTGAGGTAAATGTGTCCTACAGTATGAAATCAAGTAACAGTTATTTGGCATTTGACCAATGTTATTATTTTGTTAAGTCCACAGATTTCGGCGACAGCCAAGAAGACTGCATGTGCGCCATTTCACGTTGAGGGAGGCCTTGAACGTGAGCCAGCCTATACCCTTCGTGAGTTTTTTCAAATGTGTCTTGCTAATGTTAATGCGGGGAAATACCCTTGAATGATATAAGTAATCTGTACTGTGAAATGGTGTGTTATGAGAGTGAGTGCATTAGAATGCATACAATATGGTTGATTGAGTTTAATGGAAGAAACACAGGGAAAATGCAAGGAAAAAACCCTGGGTTATATAGCTCTCCTTTTTTTGTCTGTTTGCATCTGTGGGAAATTAGTGTCAGGCTTGAATATTCAGTGACTTTGTACTTATTATTTACCTTATTGGGGACATTGATCTAAGTAAAACATTTAATAATAACTTAACTTAGATCAATGTCCCCAATAAGGTAAATAATAAGTACAAAGTCACTGAATATTCCAGCCTGACACTAATTTCCCACACTTCCCTGTGTTCAAGTTGCCCACTCGTTGGTAACTCTCTTGCAGGCTTGCTGCAAGCATGCTGTTGAAAGTCCAACTGGGAGATGTCCAAAAGTTTGTTCGGATTACAGAAATAAATCTGATCGAGTTTCTGAGTGCAGGTAAGAAATTGGGATCATTGGGAAATTGTCCTCAATGTGATACTCAATGGTTATCCACTGGGTGGATCTGTGGCTTCATCTATTGTATTGCAGACAGCAATTATTCAAGATTAAGTGAATATTTAGTGAGTAGATTTAGAAATCACTGGATACATCCAATGACATTTCTGTTTACAAAAGCGTTTGTGCCCGTTTCTAGCATTTGCTAAGTTTGGTGTCCCAGCTGTAACGGAAGGTGTGAACGTTTTTGACAGTTCGGGGACCGAATTGGATGACGATGTTTTTGAGGAGGTAGCAAGAGATGCATCCACTGGGGTGCTAATCATCAAATATGACACAGGTTTGATTACATTTGTAATATATATTTAATGAATAAGTTATTTGTCATGTGAAGCTTACATTCGATTAGATAAGGGACATCTTTATGAGGAAACTGTGTATAATCTTTTTATTTATTTATCCTGTCTCCACGCTAGCCTCATCTGAGCAGTCTGTCTCCACGCTAGCCTCATCTGAGTGGTCCCAACCATCATCCCTGGATTCGTCAGGGTCACAGCCATCATCCCTGGATTCGTCAGGATCACAGGATACTGTCATCATTTCAGAGGACCCTTCACGAAAACGCCATAGGCTGGATACAGAGGCCAAGCAAGTAAGAGTTGACACACATGTAATATGTATGCATCACCCTGTGATTCACAACTCAGAAATGCATGTTTTTTACTGTCAATGTTATGCCCCCATATTTTCCATTGTACTGGTCGCGTGCCTGTAAGAATATTGTAGCTCACTTGAGATTGGATGGATCTCTCAAATTATCATCTCCACGAGTCAGAAGCATGCTAGACAGACCTCAGATAGGGTTAAAACTGATATTAAGGATACTTATCCTTTACCTTAACTTTGAATTGCAGTCTACAGTATATTCCTAACATTGAATTGTTTTTTGTGCATGTGCTTTTGTGCTTCAAGTTGGTGGAATCCATTCTTCGTGAGAAATCTGGTGGAGAACGCATAATAAATGAATACAATCGAACCAAGTCCTTGCACAATGACAACAGAAGGAAAATGGTGAACCTATTGGCAGCTGACTTGACAGAGAAGAATGGGTAATTAGCTCCTTGTTTTTAGTTTGTTCTCAATCTAGCTTTCCGATTAATTTGAGATCTAAATGAAATCCAGGGAATATGACTGAGAAATACATTCTTCTTTAATCTTAATCTTCCAGTACTTCACCACCCAGACATCTGAAGGAAAAGTATGCCAGAGGGATCGTGACCTTATTCCCCTACCTCAGTGACCCACACTCTAAGAATGGCTATGTGAGTTGCACACAGTAATGGTTGTGGCAATATTGATACATTTTTTATCCTACCAGAGCATGCTGTTTTTCACTTTTAAATGTGAAGCGTCTGTTTTTATTCCACCCTCCAAGGAGCATTATTATGATGGCCAGAGTGGCAGTGGATACTTGGCCTGGAGGATTAAAACTATTCAGAGAACCGCTGCTAAAGACAAACGATCATCATTTGGAGGTAACACTAATAATGCATATCTTGAGTACAACGAGTTGATTAACAAAACAAGCAGCATTATTGATTACTGTATACAGGGCCGTAGCCAGGGTTTAGAAATTAGGGAGGTACATTTTTTTTTTATACAAACTTTATTATCTAGAGATCAACTTAAGGTCAGTCACTCACAAAGTAATTTACAGGACGTGGGGGCACTTACAGGTGAGTGGCCTAAAGAGTGCACCAAAGCCCTGTGGTCTCTTATGCATTTATAATTTGGTGAATGGGCTAAATGCATACCAAAATGAGTTATACAACCCAACCTATTCATTCAAAATGCATTATCTATAATAAAGTCACCTGTTGTTGGTAAAAAAAATAATTTTACTGAAGTATTAATATATTTCTCCACTTCTTGGCTCACTGAAAGTACACAAAATAAGGACAGACAAAGACAGAGACACAAAAAGCTGTACAATTTAAACAATACCATACTGGTAATGAGCAAATATGAGCAATTAATGCATGGAGCTGTTCCATCTTATTTCATTTGATACTAACTACTCAGTTCATACAGATTTCAAGTATCCAAATATCCATGATGAATATTGCATAAGGTTTACACAGTAAATAGATCACCTGTTTTATATTCATGCTCAGAGAGGAGTAATAGTTAGATCTTTATGTGTGATTTATATGTCAATTAAATCAATGGTGTGCTTGTTTGGTTGGGGAGTTTGACCTCGGTGGCCTCATAGCTGGCTACGGCCATGACTGTGTACCTGCAGAACTCCATCAATCAGGCCTTTGGTAGATTCTTTTTTTTTGTGTTTTTCCCCATATTCTGTAGAATCCTGTGGAGAACCATCTCGTGGAGGAGGACCAACTGCCAGACGAGATTCCCATGTTGTTGCAGAGACTGCCCTGAGCGAAGAGGAGTGCAAGGAAGCGATCTCACTAATGAAACATTCAGCTGATGAGGACACAGTGAAGAACAAGATGAAACTGACATTTGACTATAGGCACAACAAGGTCCTCGACCCCCAGCAGTCAAGCAACATACTGTCTGACTTTCCACGTTTCCAAGACGTCAAGGGCTTGGTAATTATCTATAGTTAGTAAAAAAGACTCACGCACATCCCAAGTGTATAGTCACGGGTGCTAGACTCAAAATAGATCTGTAATGTTGTGGAAAAAAAGTCTGCACACCGTCTGTAGTGTTCCCAAGTTTTAATATACTTGAACACAACGTTTCGGCCTGTGGTAATTATCTGCCATTATTTTGACCATTTTGTGACACTTGAATGATAGACGGTAGATGTATTGTACCTCAACTAGCACCCACTAACTTTGGTTGGCTGTGAAATCCTGAAATTTTCCCCCAATCACCCCTCTACAGGTTGAACAGGATTTCGTTCTGATGTTTGGAGAAGGTGTATCGGGCAAGCTTCTGGAAAAGTGGCCGACCACATACAAGAAAAAGATCATCCAACAATGCAGACGGCTTCCATCCACCAGTGAGCTTCAAGAGCTCCTGCTGATAGCTGATCCTCCTGAGGATGACACTGAAGTGGATGCTGACGTTGGTAAGCTGCTTTTGAGCATACCATTCTTGTTGTTTTTCACTGAACTTCTGTGAAAAATGTACGAGGCATTTTGTATTATCAACCAGTCAAAAGTGTCTTCCCATTCACTTGAATGAGTGCATCCAAGCTTTTTACTGGTACTGTATATTCATATTTTGAGTGGCAGAGCTTCTTGTGATGAACTGCTGTCTTTTATCTTATTTTGTAAAAATACTGCTAACATTGCAGATGGACTGAATTTTGTTTATGGTCTACATAATTCAAGTGTCTTAACATCCAACTTGTATCGTTACAGGTTGGGACAGTGACCTCTCATCGATTCTACTGCTGTTGCACTTGATCCCACCCTCTGCTCAGGGGCGGAAGAGACCAGGGAAGGTGTCGGCGTCCAACGCGGAGCAGCATCTTGTGATCTTCAAGAAGGTTGGTATTTTCTCCTAATGTACAAATTTATAATTATAATGCTACAATCATGTAATTATTATTATTTTTTTTTTTTATATTCCCCCCTCCTTTTTCTCTGTTTTTCTCCCATTCCAATGTTAGTCGTTATGCCAATTCTTAGCCCCTTTCGTGACTGCTGCGCCACCCAGCCGCCACAATCATGTAATTCTAATTGTTTCTCCATGTGTGTTTGTCTTCTCAGACTGGAACAAGCATCCAAGAGCATCTTGATGCCATCACTACCAGCAATCAACCCTATCTCCTGGCTGTTGGAGTGAAGAAGAATGCGATCCACCGGTTCTACATCATTCTTGACAAGAAGGCCATACCTTGCAAGTCAATCTCTTCTCTTGGTGCTTTAGATGAACTCTTTAAGGCACATTATGTGTTTGGCACAGCATACAACACCATGCTGCGCAACATGTACACGTTCCTCCAGACCACTGTGTATAGTATTGATGTTGGGAAAGTCAAGGAGAGTCCTCGTGTTGCTGAAGTTAGGGCGAGGTTGCTTCATTAGTGCATGAGGCTTCTCCTCCGCCATGAAGTGTTTTGATTGTCGGAAGGAGTTAGGTTGTACAAATAGGCTTGTTAGGCATTTGCGAATAGTTCACGGTTACGTTCAAGGAAAAAAGCTTTGCCTTAAATGTGCTCAGACTGGATGTGGCTATAGGTTTGGTACGTTTTCAGGTTTTAGGAAACATTTAGACAACAAACACACTGAGTATATTGACCAAGAGGTTGACACTGATGTTAATGTAAACAGTGTAGGAGAGGCGGTGATCGCTAATGTAGATGAGACCGCCACAACATCTGATGTCGATGCGACGGCCACATGTGGACTGTTCAGAAACTCTAATAGGAGCACTCTCGATATGTGTGCAACTGCTGTTGCACAACTCAAGGCTGCTGGAACCAGTCAGTCTACTGTAAAAAGTTTTGTCTCAACCATGGAAGAAGTGATTTCTGAGATTCATAGTCACGCTAAAGATGCAGCTCTACAGTGCTTATCTCCACAGGACACAGAAAATAAGAACAGCTTAGAACAGTCATTCCAAAAGTTGGAAAACCCATTCACACACTTAAATTCTGAGGCAAAAATAAACAAACACTTCAAAGAGAAATGGGGAAAAGTTGAACCCGTTGAAAAGGTGCTTGGCACAAGATTTGACAGCAGAAGAAACAAAACTACTGGGACATATGACCAGGTCATTGTAACTGATAAGTTTGCATATGTTCCCATTTTGGAAACGCTGAAGAGCATTTTTCAAAACCCAGAACTTGCAGACATGTTAAAGCCCAGGCACATGACTAAGGAAGGTGTGTATGCAGACTTGAGAGATGCCACCTATTTGAAAGAAAGTCCCCTGTTTTCAGTAGAAAAAGATTCCTTTCAAATTCAACTTTTTTATGATGACTTTGAAACTGCAAATCCATTGGGCTCTAAAAAGGGTATACATAAATTAGGTGGTGTATACTTTACATTAAGAAATGTCCCCCCAATCTATAATTCCTCTTTGATTAATATTCATTTGTGTGCTCTTTTCCATGCACAGGACATTAAGCGTTATGATTTCAATTTGATACTTGAGCCACTTGTCAATGATCTGAAAGTACTGGAGACGGAGGGACTTAAAATTCCCATGTTTAGACACGTAATTCGTGGTACCATAGTTCAGGTCACTGGGGATAACCTTGGCTTGCATGGTCTGTTTGGGTTTGTGGAATCATTTGGGGCTCGGTATTGCTGTCGTTTCTGTCTCCTTGAGAAAGCTCGTTTTCAGACTGTATTCTGTGAAGATGATCCGGCTGTTGTACTAAGAACTGTTGAGATGCACGCACAACACTGTCAAACTATACAGACAGATCCAACGCTACCTCATATATATGGCGTGAAACGCAGTTGTCTGTTGAATTCACTTGAGTATTTCAACACAGCCACAAACTTCTCTGAAGATATCATGCATGATATTTTAGAGGGGGTTGCTCAGTTTGAGGTGAAACTTATTCTCAAGTACATTCTTCAGGAGAAACTTCTAAATGCTGAACAACTGGCTGGCAGAATACATGCTTTTGACTATGGTTACAATCAGCAGCGAAACCGTCCGCCAAGAGTCAAGTTGTTGGATGAAAGTAAGGATTTGGGGTTGAATGCCACACAGTCTTCGTGCTTGTTGCGCAATATGCCTCTGATATTTGGTGATTTAATACAGACTGATGATAAGTACTGGCATCTTCTGCTTTTGCTTCTACAGATTGTTAACATTGTATTTTCACCAGTCCTGTCATATGGCATGACCATTTATCTCAAACATGTAATCACTGATCATCATCGGCTCTTCAAGCAGTTATTTCCTAGAAGCAACCTATTGCCAAAGCATCACTTCATGATACATTACCCTCGTAATATAAGGAACATTGGCCCAATTCTGCACATGTGGTGCATGCGTTATGAAGCTAAACATAACTTCTTTAAGAGACAATTAAAAAGCTTTAAAAACATTACAAAGACATTAGCCCAAAAGCACCAAAGTTGTATGGCAATGTATCGGGAGTCCTTTACCAAAGAAAGATTAACCATAGGTCCAGGAAAGATGGTGGCACTTGTTGAGCTCAAAGAAGGTCCAGAGATTGCTTCCTTATTTGGAGATGTAACCAGTGTTTTTTCTGCCAAGTGGATAAAACATCATGGTACAGAGTACCGCTGTGACTTGATTATCTGTACTGAGGTAGCATTTGAGATGCCTGTGTTTTGTAAGATCAAGACTATTGCTGTGAAAGATGACAGTGTATTGCTCTGTGGAAAACTGATGGAAACCATGTGTTTTGATGACCATTACCATGCCTTTAAGGTCAGACTGCATCCAGACGGAGTTGTAAAGGTCTTGGATATAAATCAGCTGTGTTACTTTAAACCATTTGATATTCAAATGAATTATCGAACGACAGATTGCTCAAAGTATATTGTTCCATATTGCCACTTTATGCAGACCTGCTAATGTGATTGTTTTATTACTGCATCCAGACGGAGTTGTAAATAGGGTTGGGTACCGAAAACCGGTTCTAATAGCAACCGGTTCCTAACATCCGGTTCTGGAACCGGAAGTAACATATTTGCATTTCGATTCTTAATTTTTTATTTTTTTTACTTTGTTAATTAATACCATAGTTACAGTACAGCAACCAAATTAAACTGTATCAAGTCAACTGAAAATGTGAATAGTATGAAAAAATGTACACATTTTCAAAAAAAATCTGAACCGGAATCGTTCAAATCCAAACGATGCCCAACCCTATATAGTTGTAAAGGTGTTGTATAAATCAGCTGTGAAGTATTGTTCCATATTGCACTTTATGCAGACCTGCTGAGGTCAATGTATATTTATGTTTTATTTTTTTATAAGCCTGCCTGACCCTGCCTGACCAACAATAAAATTGTTGAAATCATTTTGTGGTAACTTGTGATTTTTTAATGTATATTGTATGTAAATGCAATTTCACAAGAGTAAATTAAGTGTAAAATTAACACCAGTGAGGTTTATTTTCACCAATATAGTGTCCGGTTTCATTGACACTGTGCAGTGTTAATGGGTGTTATTTGCAGAGCTGTTTTTTCACTACTAGTGAGTAAATTATCAACACAGTACTGTGTAATGGCAACACTTCAGCAGAGTTATTTGACCTCCGTGTTAACTTTTAATAACTCAATGCAGTGTTAATGAGCATTGGAATTCAACTCAATCAGAGTTAATTTGTTATCACATAAGAGTAAATTATCAACACTTCTGAGAATAATAATTACACTCTCAAGTGTTATTAAACCTATAGTGTTAAGTTTAAATAACACCATACAGTGTAAGCGAGTGTTAAATTTGTACTCTATTAGAGTTAATTTAACTCAAAAAATTTAACACGGGAGCAAGAGTCGATTTAAATAACACCATACAGTGTAAGCGAGTGTTAAATTTGTACTCTATTTAGAGTTAATTTAACTCAAAAAATGTAACACAGGAGCAAGAGTCGATTTAACACTATTCGTAGTTGGAGTCATATACACTCAGGAATAGTGTTAAATTCGACTCTTTAAGTGTTAATTTGACACTGCGAATTTTACTGTCCCTATATCCCTTTAAATCAGGGATATAGGAAGTAAGTTTCACTTAGATATTGTATTTAAATCAGGGATATAGGAAGTACGTTTCACTTAGATATTGTATTTAAATCAGGGGTATAGGAAGTAAGTTTCACTTAGATATTGTATTTAAATCAGGGATATAGGAAGTACGTTTCACTTAGATATTGTATTTAAATCAGGGATATAGGAAGTACGTTTCACTTAGATATTGTATTTAAATCAGGGGTATAGGAAGTAAGTTTCACTTAGATATTGTATTTAAATCAGGGGTATAGGAAGTACATTTCACTTAGATATTGTATTTAAATCAGGGATATAGGAAGTACGTTTCACTTAGATATTGTATTTAAATCAGGGATATAGGAAGTAAATTTCACTTAGATATTGTATTTAAATCAGGGATATAGGAAGTATGTTTCACTTAGATATTGCATTTAAATCAGGGATATAGGAAGTAAGTTTCACTTAGATATTGTATTTAAATCAGGGATATATGAAGTAAATTTCACTTAGATATTGTATTTAAATCAGGGATATAGGAAGTAAGTTTCACTTAGATATTGTATTTAAATCAGGGGTATAGGAAGTAAGTTTTACTTAGATATTGTATTTAAATCAGGGATATAGGAAGTAAGTTTCACTTAGATATTGTATTTAAATCAGGGATATAGGAAGTACGTTTCACTTAGATATTGTATTTAAATCAGGGGTATAGGAAGTACATTTCACTTAGATATTGTATTTAAATCAGGGGTATAGGAAGTAAGTTTCACTTAGATATTGTATTTAAATCAGGGATATAGGAAGTACGTTTCACTTAGATATTGTATTTAAATCAGGGATATAGGAAGTAAGTTTCACTTAGATATTGTATTTAAATCAGGGATATAGGAAGTAAATTTCACTTAGATATTGTATTTAAATCAGGGATATAGGAAGTAAGTTTCACTTAGATATTGTATTTAAATCAGGGATATAGGAAGTAAGTTTCACTTAGATATTGTATTTAAATCAGGGGTATAGGAAGTATGTTTCACTTAGATATTGTATTTAAATCAGGGGTATAGGAAGTATGTTTCACTTAGAGATAATGGAGAGCCATGCTGGCACACCACGTAGCTGTGCTTGCAGCGTAAACGCAACGTCCTGGGTTCGAATCCGGCCCAGGACTTGCGTTGCATGTTGATTGTCCTCCCCCATTTCTTTACCCAGCGTTCCTCTCTGCCTGTCCTATCCACAATAAAGCTGTAAAATGCTGAACAAAAACACATCTTAAAAAACAAATTAATGATATTTTATTTAAATCAGGGATATAGGAAGTACGTTTCACTTAGATATTGTATTTAAATCTGGGGTATAGGAAGTACGTTTTACTCAGATAGTGTCTTTAAATCAGGGATATAGGAGTAATAATAATAATAATAATAAAACTTTATTTGTAGAGCACCTTTCATACAGAAACTGCAGCTCAAAGTGCTTCACAACAGAAAAAAGACAGGCATAAAATGAGCACATAAAGTGCAGACATATAAAATCACAGTTTTTCATATTAGGATCTAACATCCCAACAGGCCACCTTGTTAATGGTTTGATTCGGTTTTAAAAATAGACAATAATAAAAAGAGTAAGATAGAATAGACAGGCAATAAGTTGTAAAATAGAATAGACATGAAATATGAAATGAGCACATACGGTGCAGACATATAAAGACATACAAAACATATTAAAGTTTTTTTTACAGTGCAATAAAATAGTTCTGGATTACTGTTTAACAGTTTAAAGTCGTCTTTACCTTCTCTGTTTGGTATCCACAGTTTAAAACCTGACAGTCTTCCTCCTGTTTTATACCCACTTTGACCCTTCGAACCTCCCACCTCCCTCCCTCCCTCTCAGGGCGCAGTTCCCTTTCTCAGGGTGCAGTTCTAGGCCGGGGTCCTACACTGTTATATAACGTATTTGCTTTCACGTCCCGCTCTGAGCCTTACGAGATACCTCCCATCTCCTGGGATACCTAATGTATCTCCCACGAACAAAATACATGCACCCCACCTGTATGGGGCCCCGCCCCTTATGGTGGCACAGCCCATATAACCATGACTCTGGTCATGAAACACCCTTCCTCTATTTTCGTCCCAGCGTATTGGATGCGTGCACCATACGAGACTAGCGGAATGAAAAGATTAAGGAAGATTCGTAATATTGAGGGTTTACCGGAGAGTTGTTTTTCCCTGGATTCTCCGGAGCTTGTTTCGGCGACACATGAGACCTGTGCTGGTGGTTCCTCGGCTGACGGCGACGGACCGAGGGGCAGCGTACAAGGTTTGGCTAACGGGTCGGCTTGTACAAAGGTGAGGTCTGTGTCAGTAGGCATCAATGTCGGTGTTGGTCGTGCTGTGGAGTATGTTTCGGCACCAGGGCCGGGGCGGCTTGGCGATCGTTCCACTGTAGTGGGCAATGTCCTGGCGATCCTGGAACATGCTGTTAACGCTAATGCTACTGCTGTTTTTTCTGCTGACGCTGATGTTGGCGCTGGAATGTCTAATAATCCCCGCCGCGGGATTCCGCTTTTCCCTCCTCTTGCCAGCTTCATTGATGAAGGTCAGTCGGTGGTGGATGTGGGGGGGTTCGCTGAGCTCTATTTACCTTTTTTGCGGGTGAAGGGGCTGACGACGGGGTGCAGGCCGGGGGTACCTTGGCTAAGTAGCCAGGTAGCTTATTTTTTGTGCCCAGGCGGGGATGAACGACGTTCCGCCCGGCCGTTGCTTGATAGCATGTCGGCTCGGAGGGTGGCAGTATGGACGAATGAGTGGTATACTGCTGCAGGATGGCATTTAG
This sequence comes from Notolepis coatsorum, assembly GCF_963971535.1. Taxonomy (NCBI): domain Eukaryota; kingdom Metazoa; phylum Chordata; class Actinopteri; order Aulopiformes; family Paralepididae; genus Notolepis; species Notolepis coatsorum. The sequence continues at coordinate 61,102 of NW_028170392.1, forward strand.
CGGCGGCCAGTGTTTTGGCTCAGCTGGCTACTTTCCTATCCAAGATGGCGTCGGGTTGTAGGTCTTTGGGTCCAACCGACACTATGAACGTGATTCATGTTTGTGGTGTTATAGAGATCTTGACTCAGTCGCAAGCTATAACTGCGGGGAGGATTCGGATGCTATCGACTTTGGTTGTTAGGCATGTTTGGTTGGAGCAGTCTCCTCTTGGGGAAGAGGATAGGTTTTCTCTCCTCACGACTCCTTTTTCCACAGATAGTCTTTTTGGGCGTTCTGTGGAGGCGCAGGCGGTTATTGATCCGGGTCCTACACCGCCTCACGCTGTGCAGCCAGGGGTGGGAGCACGGTCTCGTCAACGACTGTGGCGAGATCCTCGACAGGCGGCCATGTTTCCCCCACCAGTGGTGCCCTGGTTGGAGAATCGACAGGGTATAGCAAGGCCGACAGTCTTGGCGGCCGAGGGATCGGCCATTTTGGGTGATTTCGGGTTTGGTAAACCAACCCGTCGTCATTTTGCCGCGAGCAGCCCGCTCCCCGTTCAATCCTCTCTCTGGTACCCCCAGAAGCGGGGCTCTGAGCGTTCTCTTTTGGCTGCGGGCCGCAAACCTTCATTGAAGCGTATGCGGCCCCATTCTTCGCTTCTCATGGAGACAGGGGCTGACACCCAGTTGATGGCTGAGCCTGGGTCTGTCCGTGAGAATGTTCCGTCGTCGCGTGGTTCCTACACCGCAGGTTGTGGGTGGGTGGAACCTGGTGTTACAGCTGCCACTAGCTCCAGTGGTCAGCAGGGGGACTCGGTGCCTCTTCTGTTGAATGCTCAGCAGGGGTTACCCCGGCTTCGCCCTCGCCAGGCGGGGTATCGCGCTGTTGCCTCCCACTCCCGTCAAACCGGCAGTGGTCTGCAAAGGAGAGGCGAGCGTGATTTGAGTGATAGCAATATCACTGCAGGGCTTCGGCGTGTAGGAGCCCATGGGGTCCTCAGGCCTTGCGTGTCTGGCTGCGGAACAACTCCTCAGCGTGTGCTGGAGGGGTGTTCAGGGGGTGAGTGTGTGTCCACAAGTTTGATGACCGCTCCTCCCGTATCAAACCGGCCCTTTCTGTCGGGGTCCCCCCTTGGGTGCTTTGCACGACGGGGGGGACCGGGCCAATTATCTGCTGTTCCTTGCGGCCCAGCGTCAGTTGACGGCGGGGGCGCTGTGGGATTATATTCACATATGGCGACGAGAATGCCCTTTGAATCGGTGGATGAGGAAAACGTTAGAGGCGGGGCTGGTTTTGCAGTTTGCGCGGCCCCATCCTCCGTTCTCAGGTTTGGTGCCGACCCTATTGTTAGGGTCGGGCGCAGTGACAGCCCTGGCCGACGAGATCCAATCTCTGTTGGCGAAGCAGGCCGTCGTTGTGGTCCCGAGAGAGGACGCAATGTCAGGCGTCTACTCCCGTTATTTTCTGGTGCCCAAGAAAACTGGGGGTGTCAGACCTATACTGAATCTGTCCATGTTCAATCGGTTGATTGTAGTGAGACCGTTCAGGATGTTGACCGTCCGACTCCTTCTGCTTGCTGTCAGGAGGGGGGACTGGTTCACCTCCATAGACCTGAAGGATGCGTATTTTCACATACCCATTTTCCCTCCTCACAGGAAGTTCCTACGGTTCCTGTTTCAGGGCGTAGCGTACGAGTACCACAGAATGCCGTTCGGTTATTCTCTGGCTCCCCGCACATTCACCAAGTGCGTGGCGGCTGCTCTGGGGCCTTTACGTCGTCGGGGGATACGAGTCCTGTTCTATCTCGACGACATTCTGCTCCTCAGCCGTTCAGAGGAGGTTGCCAGGTCTCATACTCGACTGGTGGTGGAATTCCTCACCAGCCTGGGTTTTGCTGTGAATTGGAAGAAGAGTACCCCTCTTCCCAGTCAACAGGTGGAGTACTTGGGCTTGACATTGAGGTCGAAGCCCATGCTTGCGACCCTCTCGGAGCAGCGTCGGGGGGATATCCGTCACGCGCTCGGGGGTTTCCGTCTGGGAGGGACGGTTACGGCGCTGCAGGTGATGCGTCTGCTGGGCCTTATGTCGGCGGCCCACACGGTGGTTCCTCTTGGCCTCCTCTTTATGAGGCGGATACAGAGGTGGTTTCTCTCTTTGAGAATAGATCCGGTGTGGGGCAAAGGGAGACGGTTGACGGTTCCTTTGTCGATATGGGGGGATCTCGCCCACTGGGGGAGGCTGGGTATCCTCTCCGCTGGGGTCCCCATGGGCAGCAGTGGCTCCCACGTCACGGTTTTCACCGACGCCTCTCTCACGGGTTGGGGAGGGGCGTTTCGGACCCATACAGTGGGGGGCAGCTGGACGGGTCATGCCGACCCAGCTGTCCTGCATATCAATGTGTTGGAGTTGAAGGCGGTCCTCCTGGTCCTCAAACGGCTCGGCCACCTGGTGGTGGGCAAACACGTTTTGGTCAGGACGGACAATGTGACGGCGGCGGCGTATATCAACAGGCAGGATGGGACTCGTTCCGCCCGCCTGCTCCGGGTGGCGCGCGAACTGTTGCTATGGGAATCCCGCAGGCTGCGCAGTCTGCGGGCGCTCCACGTTCCTGGTACGGAAAATGTGGCGGCGGATATAATGTCTCGGGGCGGTCCTCGTCGCGACAAGTGGGAACTCCGCCCCGACATAGTCAGACAGATCTGGGATCGGTTCGGGGAGGCCTCGGTAGATCTGTTTGCGTGCCGACGTTCTCACAAGTGCCCCTTGTGGTTCTCGCTCAGTCGAGCGGATCATCCCCCCTTGGGGGTGGATGCCTTCTCGACCTTTCCGTGGCCGCCCGGTCTTCTGTACGCCTTCCCTCTTGTACAGCTGTTGAGTCAGCTGTTGGAGCGGATACGGAGGGAGCGCAGGACGGTGATCCTGGTCGCGCCGGACCGGGGCACGTCAGTGTGGTTCCCGGTCTTAATCCAGCTTCTGGTCGCTCCTCCTTGGGTCATTCCGTGGTCAGCGACGGCCCTCTCGCAGCACAATGGAGTGCTTTTCCAGCCTCCGGTGTTGGGTCAACGCCTGGTGGTGTGGCTGGTGGGAGGGTGAGTCTGGAGAGGATGGATCCCGCGGTGGTTGATACCATCCGGTGTGCGCATGCTCCCTCCACTGTCGCGGTTTACGCGGGCAGGTGGTGTGCGTTCCAAGAGTGGTGTACGGGGGGGGGGGCTGGGACCCTGTCTCCTGCCCCCTGGATGCTGTTCTGGGTTATCTCCAGTCTCTTCTTGGTAGGCTGTCGGCTTCGACAGTGAGGGTATATGCGGCAGCTATATCCTCCTATCATGGGGGTTTTGAGGGGACTGTTTTGTTCAGCCACCCTCTTGTGAAGCGTTTCCTGCTTGGCGCTCGACGCGTTAAGCCGGTGCAACGCTCCTTGGCTCCGACTTGGGATCTTCAATTGGTCCTCGGTCGGTTGTCCTTGGCCCCGTTTGAGCCGCTCGAGCAGGCGTCGTTGGGACAGCTGTCTTTCAAGACCGCGTTCCTACTGGCTGTCACTTCCGCTAAACGCGTGGGTGAGCTCTGTGCTCTCTCGGTACGTCCAGAGTGCCTTTTTTTTCAGACCGATTGCGGTGCCACTCTGCGACCTAATCCTGCTTTCGTGCCTAAGAATATCCGGAGTTCCTTCCGCTCCCGGGATATTGTGGTTCAGGCTTTTCGTCCTCCTCCTCACACTAGTGAGTTAGATGCGGGCCTTCACCTGTCATGTCCAGTCCGTGCTTTGGGGATTTACCTCAGCCGTACTCAGGACTTCAGGGTTACCGACCAGCTTTTTGTCTGTTACGGTGGGGCTCGTGCTGGTAGGCACTGTCGAAGCAGCGCCTGTCCCGTTGGTTGTGCGAGGGTATTACCCTCTGCTACACGTTGGCTGGGCAGGATCCCCCTGGGGGCGTCAGGGCGCACTCCACTCGTGGGGTGGCTGCCTCTGCCGCTCTCCTGGGTGGGGCTTCGGTGGAGGACATCTGTGCTGCAGCTTCATGGTCCTCACCGGGCCCCTTTGTAAGGTTTTACCTCATGGACATGACCGGGGGTTCTGTCTCCCAGGCGGTTCTGGGGTCTGTGGCTTTTCCTGCTTCCCGTCCTTTGGTCGGGTAGCAGGAGTGTATGGGTATGGGCCACAGTGTGTTGAGTCACACGTGGTTCCGCCTGTACGGTGTGTTCAAGGGGTTCTAGTTCCCTCTTGTTCGCATTCAGGTGGAGTTGACTGCGCCCCCCCTTCGTTAGGAAGGATGGGGTGACAGGGCTCCCCGCACCACTTGATGTGGGCTTACGGGTCCTCAGGGGGTACATCTGTCGGGTCTCGCGCCCGCTCTTCCCCATTATCTCGTAAGGCTCAGAGCGGGACGCGAAAGCAAATACGTTATATAACGATAGGTTATGTAGATAACCTAGTTATATTAGTATTGGCTGAGCGTCTCGCTCTGCGCGGCCCTGAGTTCCCTCTTGAGGGATCTTTTCCTGGGGCGGGTTTTGGCGAGGAAGGGTGTTTCATGACCAGAGTCATGGTTATATGGGCTGTGCCACCATAAGGGGCGGGGCCCCATACAGGTGGGGTGCATGTATTTTGTTTGTGGGAGATACATTAGGTATCCCAGGAGATGGGAGGTATCTCGTAAGGCTCAGAGCGGGACGCTCAGCCAATACTAATATAACTAGGTTATCTACATAACCTATCGTTTTAAAGCCTGACAGTTTTTCTTGTTTGATACCCACACAGTTTAATACCTGACAGCTTTGAATCTGTAATAAAAAGCAATAGACATTATAAAATAGTGCAGTACAATAAAATAGTAGAATAAAAATTATGCAACAGTGCAGTGCAATAAAAAGTAAAGTAAAATAGAAGTGTAATAAAATAGAATGGACAGAGTAAAATAGTGCTACAGTACAATCAACAGCGGAGTGTATTAAAAGGCAAGTTTGAAGAGGTACGTTTTTAGCTTATTTAAAAATAAAAAAAATCATTCATATATAGATAAAGATATTGTTTCATTGCGTGTTGATTAACTTTACATTTGCGCTTCATTACTTTACAAAGGTTATACTGGCACATGGGTCTAATACAGCAATGGATTATGGGTAAATGCAACGTTAAAGCAGTGCCAATGTAAGACTGACTTTACATTAAACGAATGACAATAATATAGTATAACGTAGGGTATTATTTGGACTAAAGAATGGTGTTGTCTCACCCTACTCGCATGTTCAGGGAGAGCACCATACATTATTCACTGAGAAACCATGGCCGAGAGTGAGCTCTCTGGGAATAACCCCACTTTGCCCGAAATCTATTTCGTCTTTTGGTGATCAAGTAAGAGAGTTAGAGAAGGCGGGTGTGAGTGATCAAGAAGTCCAGAGTCAGGCCACAGGAGGCGAAGCGTGTCTCACCGAGGGGGACTCAGTCAGGAGGAAGCAGCATTAGCGGCACTCTATGATGGTGAACGCAGAATGGACATTGTATGAGGTAAAGGGTTCCAGAAGATGGCGGTATTGCAACGTTAAGACCACATCAAAGGAGGTGGCGGTAATGCACCAAGAAAGCTGTGCCAACCCCCAATAGAAAGCAAAAGAAGAAGAAGAAGACGTTTTTTTGTCTGCAACCGTCTTCCGGTCTGACTTCCTGTGCTAATGTTCTAATCTACACTGCTGCCACCTGTCGTCACAGAGGGGAATTGCAGCCATTTTGTATAAATAAAAAAAACACGAAAAATCCTGGAACATATTTTAACGGGAGGACGGCGGGAGAGAACTTTGAAATACGGGAGAATCCTGGGGAAAACGGGAGGATTGACAGGTATGTCATATTATGTTATGATGAATTGAAAATGGGGGACCCTGATGGAAACAAGACAAAAGTCTTTCTCTGGTCTGCATCCCCTTAACAATTGGGTGTATTGATCTGATGAGATTTAATCCCAGAGACCCATTTGATGAGATTTAATCCCAGCGACCCATCTGATGAGATTTAATGCCAGAGACCCATCTGATGAGATTTAATGCCAGAGACCCATCTGATGAGATCTTAGTGTTTAGTTGTTAGATCCAGAATTCGATATCTGTCAATACTGTAGGAGATCACAGGAGATGAGGAGACAGCAGAGGAGATGAGGAGACAGCAGAGGAGATGAGGAGACAGCAGAGGAGATGAGGAGACAGCAGAGGAGATGAGGAGACAGCAGAGGAGATGAGAAGACAGCAGAGGAGACAGCAGAGGAGATGAGAAGACAGCAGAGGAGATGAGGAGACAGCAGAGGAGATGAGGAGATACCAGAGGAGACAGCAAAGGAGATGAGGAGACAGCAGAGGAGATGAGGAGACAGCAGAGGACATGAGGAGACACCAGAGGATATGAGGAGACAGCAGAGGAGATGAGGAGACATCAGAGGAGACAGCAGAGAAGATGAGGAGACAGCAGAGGAGATGAGGAGACAGCAGAGGAGATGAGGAGACAGCAGAGGAGACAGCAGAGAAGATGAGGAGAAAGCAGAGGAGATGAGGAGATAGCAGAGGAGATGAGGAGATGAGGAGATAGCAGAGGAGATGAGGAGATGAGGAGACAGCAGAGGAGATGAGGAGATGAGGAGACAGCAGAGGAGATGAGGAGACAGCAGAGGAGAAAGCAGAGGAGATGAGGAGATAGCAGAGGAGATGAGGAGATGAGGAGATAGCAGAGGAGATGAGGAGATGAGGAGACAGCAGAGGAGATGAGGAGATGAGGAGACAGCAGAGGAGATGAGGAGACAGCAGATGAGACAGCAGAGGAGATGAGGAGACAGCAGAGGAGATGAGGAGACAGCAGAGGAGATGAGGAGACAGCAGAGGAGATGAGGAGACACCATAGGAGATGAGGAGACAGCAGAGAAGATGAGGAGACAGCAGAGTAGATGAGGAGACAGCAGAGGAGATGAGGAGACAGCAGAGGAGGAGACACCATAGGAGATGAGGAGACAGCAGAGAAGATGAGGAGACAGCAGAGTAGATGAGGAGACAGCAGAGGAGATGAGGAGACAGCAGAGAAGATGAGGAGACAGCAGAGTAGATGAGGAGACAGCAGAGGAGATGAGGAGACAGCAGAGGAGGAGACACCATAGGAGATGAGGAGACAGCAGAGAAGATGAGGAGACAGCAGAGTAGATGAGGAGACAGCAGAGGAGATGAGGAGACAGCAGAGGAGATGAGGAGACAGCAGAGTAGATGAGGAGACAGCAGAGGAGATGAGGAGACAGCAGAGGAGATGAGAAGACAGCAGAGGAGATGAGGAGACAGCAGAGGAGATGGGGAGATACCAGAGGAGACAGCAAAGGAGATGAGGAGACAGCAGACGACATGAGGAGACACCAGAGGATATGAGGAGACAGCAGAGGAGATGAGAAGACAGCAGAGGAGACAGCAGAGAAGATGAGGAGATAGCAGAGGAGATGAGGAGATGAGGAGACAGCAGAGGAGATGAGAAGACAGCAGAGGAGATGAGGAGACAGCAGAGGAGATGGGGAGATACCAGAGGAGACAGCAAAGGAGATGAGGAGACAGCAGACGACATGAGGAGACACCAGAGGATATGAGGAGACAGCAGAGGAGATGAGAAGACAGCAGAGGAGACAGCAGAGAAGATGAGGAGATAGCAGAGGAGATGAGGAGATGAGGAGACAGCAGAGTAGATGAGGAGACAGCAGAGGAGATGAGGAGATTAGGAGACAGCAGAGGAGATGAGGAGACAGCAGAGGAGACAGCAGAGGAGATGAGGAGACAGCAGAGGAGATGAGGAGACAGCAGAGGAGATGAGGAGATGAGGAGACAGCAGAGGAGATGAGGAGATGAGGATACAGCAGATGAGATGAGAAGACAGCAGAGGAGATGAGGAGATGAGGAGACAGCAGAGGAGATGAGGAGACACTAGAGGAGATGAGGAGATGAGGAGACAGCAGATGAGATGAGGAGACAGCAGAGGAGATGAGGAGACACCAGAGGAGATGAGGAGACACCAGAGGAGATGAGGATACACTAGAGGAGATGAGGAGACAGCAGAGGAGATGAGGAAACAGCAGAGGAGATGAGGAGACAGCAGAGGAGATGAGGAGACAGCAGAGGAGATGAGGAGACAGCAGAGGAGATGAGGAGACAGCAGAGGAGATGAGGAGACAGCAGAGGAGATGAGGAGACAGCAGAGGAGATGAGGTGACAGCAGAGGAGATGAGGAGACAGTAATGTACAGTAATGATTTGTACTCTCAGGTAACAACCACCATCACCGCATCAGAGTTATCAGGCTTTACGAGACGCAATCTGACCCTGACTTTATAGTCCTGTGTTTATCAATCAGATTTGACTGCTGCTAGTCCATAAAACATCACCTTGTTCTATTGTTGTTCTGTCTGTTAATGTGTCAAGTCAAAGTGTACTAATGTGGGAGGGGTCATTATGGGACTGTTGCCAGGGCGATAAGGTGGAGGGAGTGTGGCCTTTGTTTGCAACTAAATTGTGTTTTTATGAGTGATCGAAACAGGGGTTATAGGAAGTACGTTTCACTTAGATATTGTATTTAAATCAGGTTATAGGAAGTACGTTTCACTTAGATATTGTATTTAAATCAGGGATATAGGAAGTACGTTTTACTTAGATATTGTATTTAAATCAGGGATATAGGAAGTAAATTTCACTTAGATATTGTATTTAAATCAGGGATATAGGAAGTAAATTTCACTTAGATATTGTATTTAAATCAGGGATATAGGAAGTAAATTTCACTTAGATATTGTATTTAAATCAGGGATATAGGAAGTAAGTTTTACTTAGATATTGTATTTAAATCAGGGATATAGGAAGTAAGTTTCACTTAGATATTGTATTTAAATCAGGGATATAGGAAGTACGTTTCACTTAGATATTGTATTTAAATCAGGGATATAGGAAGTACGTTTCACTTAGATATTGTATTTAAATCAGGGGTATAGGAAGTACATTTTACTCAGATAGTGTCTTTAAATCAGGGATATAGGAGTAATAATAATAATAATAATAATAATAAAACTTTATTTGTGTAGAACCTTTCATACAGAAACTGCAGCTCAAAGTGCTTCACAACAGAAAAAAGACAGGCACAAAATGAGCACATAAAGTGCAGACATATAAAATCACAGTTTTTCACATTAGGATCTAACATCCCAACAGGCCACCTTGTTAATGGTTTGATTCAGTTTTAAAAATAGACAATAATAAAAAGAGTAAGATAGAATAGACAGGCAATAAGTTGTAAAATAGAATACACATGAAATATGAAATGAGCACATACGGTGCAGACATATAAAAAAGACATACAAAACATATTAAAGTTTTTTTTACAGTGCAATAAAATAGTTCTGGATTACTGTTTAACAGTTTAAAGTGGTATTTACCTTCTCTGTTTGGTATCCACAGTTTAAAATCTGACAGTCTTCCTCCTGTTTTATACCCACTTTGACCCTTCGAACCTCCCACCTCCCTCCCTCCCTCTCAGGGCGCAGTTCCCTCTCTCAGGGTGCAGTTCTAGGCCGGGGTCCTACACTGTTTTAAAGCCTGACAGTTTTTCTTGTTTGATACCCACACAGTTTAATACCTGACAGCTTTGAATCTGTAATAAAAAGCAATAGACAGAATAAAATAGTGCAGTACAATAAAATAGTAGAATAAAAATTATGCAACAGTGCAGTGCAATAAAAAGTAAAGTAAAATAGAAGTGCAATAAAATAGAATGGACAGAGTAAAATAGTGCTACAGTACAATCAACAGCGGAGTGTATTAAAAGGCAAGTTTGAAGAGGTAAGTTTTTAGCTTATTTAAAAATAAAAAAAATCATTCATATATAGATAAAGATATTGTTTCATTGCGTGTTGATTAACTTTACATTTGCGCTTCATTACTTTACAAAGGTTATACTGGCACATGGGTCTAATACAGCAATGGATTATGGGTAAATGCAACGTTAAAGCAGTGCCAATGTAAGACTGACTTTACATTAAACGAATGACAATAATATAGTATAAAGTAGGGTATTATTTGGACTAAAGAATGGTGTTGTCTCACCCTACTCGCATGTTCAGGGAGAGCACCATACATTATACACTGAGAAACCATGGCCGAGAGTGAGCTCTCTGGGAATAACCCCACTTTGCCCGAAATCTATTTTGTCTTTTGGTGATCAAGTAAGAGAGTTAGAGAAGGCGGGTGTGAGTGATCAAGAAGTCCAGAGTCAGGCCACAGGAGGCGAAGCGTGTCTCACCGAGGGGGACTCAGTCAGGAGGAAGCAGCATTAGCGGCACTCCATGATGGTGAACGCAGACTGGACATTGTATGAGGTAAAGGGTTCCAGAAGATGGCGGTATTGCAACGTTAAGACCACATCAAAGGAGGTGGCGGTAATGCACCAAGAAAGCTGTGCCAACCCCCAATAGAAATCAAAAGAAGAAGAAGAAGACGTTTTTTTTGTCTGCAACCGACTTCCGGTCTGACTTCCTGTGCTAATGTTCTAATCTACACTGCTGCCACCTGTCGTCACAGAGGGGAATTGCAGCCATTTTGTATAAATAAAAAAAACACGAAAAATCCTGGAACATATTTTAACGGGAGGACGGCGGGAGAGAACGTTGAAATACGGGAGAATCCTGGGGAAAACGGGAGGATTGACAGGTATGTCATATTATGTTATGATGAATTGAAAATGGGGGACCCTGATGGAAACAAGACGAAAGTCTTTCTCTGGTGTGCATCCCCTTAACAATTGGGTGTATTGATCTGATGAGATTTAATCCCAGAGATTTATTTGATGAGATTTAATCCCAGCGACCCATCTGATGAGATTTAATGCCAGAGACCCATCTGATGAGATTTAATGCCAGAGACCCATCTGATGAGATCTTAGTGTTTAGTTGTTAGATCCAGAATTCGATATCTGTCAATACTGTAGGAGATCACAGGAGATGAGGAGACAGCAGAGGAGATGAGGAGACAGCAGAGGAGATGAGGAGACAGCATAGGAGATGAGAAGACAGCAGAGGAGACAGCAGAGGAGATGAGAAGACAGCAGAGGAGATGAGGAGACAGCAGAGGAGACAGCAGAGGAGACAGCAGAGGAGATGAGAAGACAGCAGAGGAGATGAGGAGACAGCAGAGGAGATGAGGAGACACCAGAGGAGATGAGGAGACACCAGAGGAGATGAGGAGACAGCAGAGGAGATGAGGAGACAGCAGAGGAGATGAGGAGACAGCAGAGGAGATGAGGAGACACCAGAGGAGATGAGGAGACAGCAGAGGAGATGAGGAGACAGCAGAGGAGATGAGGAGACACCAGAGGAGATGAGGAGACAGCAGAGGAGATGAGGAGACAGCAGAGGAGATGAGGAGACAGCAGAGGAGATGAGGAGACAGCAGAGGAGATGAGGAGATACCAGAGGAGACAGCAAAGGAGATGAGGAGACAGCAGAGGAGATGAGGAGACAGCAGATGACATGAGGAGACACCAGAGGATATGAGGAGACAGCAGAGGAGATGAGGAGACAGCAGAGGAAACAGCAGAGAAGATGAGGAGACAGCAGAGGAGATGAGGAGATGAGGAGACAGCAGAGGAGATGAGGAGATGAGGAGACAGCAGAGGAGATGAGGAGACAGCAGAGGAGATGAGGAGACAGCAGAGGAGATAAGGAGACACCAGAGGAGATGAGACAGCAGAGGAGATGAGGAGACAGCAGATGACATGAGGAGACACCAGAGGATATGAGGAGACAGCAGAGAAGATGAGGAGACAGCAGAGGAGACAGCAGATAAGATGAGGAGACAGCAGAGGAGATGAGGAGATAGCAGAGGAGATGAGGAGATGAGGAGACAGCAGAGGAGATGAGGAGACAGCAGAGGAGACAGCAGAGGAGATGAGGAGACAGCAGAGGAGATGAGGAGATGAGGAGACAGCAGAGGATATGAGGAGATGAGGAGACAGCAGAGGAGATGAGGAGACAGCAGAGGAGATGAGGAGATGAGGAGACAGCAGAGGAGATGAGGAGACACTAGAGGAGATGAGGAGATGAGGAGACAGCAGATGAGATGAGGAGACAGCAGAGGAGATGAGGAGACAGCAGAGGAGACAGCAGATGAGATGAGGAGACAGCAGAGGAGATGAGGAGACACTAGAGGAGATGAGGAGACAGCAGAGGAGATGAGGAGACAGCAGAGGAGACAGCAGAGGAGATGAGGAGACACCAGAGGAGATGAGGAGACAGCAGAGGAGATGAGGAGACAGCAGAGGAGATGAGGAGACAGCAGAGGAGATGAGGAGACACCAGAGGAGATGAGGAGACAGCAGAGGAGATGAGGAGACAGCAGAGGAGATGAGGAGACACCAGAGGAGATGAGGAGACAGCAGAGGAGATGAGGAGACAGCAGAGGAGATGAGGAGACAGCAGAGTAGATGAGGAGACAGCAGAGGAGATGAGGAGATACCAGAGGAGACAGCAAAGGAGATGAGGAGACAGCAGAGGAGATGAGGAGACAGCAGATGACATGAGGAGACACCAGAGGATATGAGGAGACAGCAGAGGAGATGAGGAGACAGCAGAGGAGACAGCAGAGAAGATGAGGAGACAGCAGAGGAGATGAGGAGATGAGGAGACAGCAGAGGAGATGAGGAGATGAGGAGACAGCAGAGGAGATGAGGAGACAGCAGAGGAGATGAGGAGACAGCAGAGGAGATAAGGAGACACCAGAGGAGATGAGACAGCAGAGGAGATGAGGAGACAGCAGATGACATGAGGAGACACCAGAGGATATGAGGAGACAGCAGAGAAGATGAGGAGACAGCAGAGGAGACAGCAGATAAGATGAGGAGACAGCAGAGGAGATGAGGAGATAGCAGAGGAGATGAGGAGATGAGGAGACAGCAGAGGAGATGAGGAGACAGCAGAGGAGACAGCAGAGGAGATGAGGAGACAGCAGAGGAGATGAGGAGATGAGGAGACAGCAGAGGAGATGAGGAGATGAGGAGACAGCAGAGGAGATGAGGAGACAGCAGAGGAGATGAGGAGATGAGGAGACAGCAGAGGAGATGAGGAGACACTAGAGGAGATGAGGAGATGAGGAGACAGCAGATGAGATGAGGAGACAGCAGAGGAGATGAGGAGACAGCAGAGGAGACAGCAGATGAGATGAGGAGACAGCAGAGGAGATGAGGAGACACTAGAGGAGATGAGGAGACAGCAGAGGAGATGAGGAGACAGCAGAGGAGACAGCAGAGGAGATGAGGAGACACCAGAGGAGATGAGGAGATACTAGAGGAGATGAGGAGATGAGGAGACAGCAGAGGAGACAGCAGAGGAGATGAGGAGACAGCAGAGGAGATGAGGAGATAGCAGAGGAGATGAGGAGATGAGGAGACAGCAGAGGAGATGAGGAGACAGCAGAGGAGACAGCAGAGGAGATGAGGAGACAGCAGAGGAGATGAGGAGACAGCAGAGGAGATGAGGAGACAGCAGAGGAGATAAGGAGACAGCAGAGGAGACAGCAGAGGAGATGAGGAGACAGCAGAGGAGATGAGGAGACAGCAGAGGAGATGAGGAGACAGCAGAGGAGCTGAGGAGACAGCAGAGGAGATGAGGAGACAACAGAGGAGATGAGGAGACAGCAGAGGAGATGAGGAGACAGCAGAGGAGATGAGGAGACAGCAGAGGAGATGAGGAGACAGCAGAGGAGATGAGGAGACACCAGAGGATATGAGGAGACAGCAGAGGAGATGAGGAGACAGCAGAGGAGATGAGGAGACAGCAGAGTAGATGAGGAGACAGCAGAGGAGATGAGGAGACAGCAGAGGAGACAGCAGAGTAGATGAAGAGATTAGGAGACAGCAGAGGAGATGAGGAGACAGCAGAGGAGACAGCAGAGGAGATGAGGAGACAGCAGATGAGATGAGGAGACAGCAGAGGAGATGAGGAGACAGCAGAGGAGATGAGGAGATGAGGAGACAGCAGAGGAGATGAGGAGACAGCAGAGGAGATGAGGAGACAGCAGAGGAGATGAGGAGACAGCAGAGGAGATGAGGAGACAGCAGAGGAGATGAGGAGACAGTAATGTACAGTAATGATGTGTACTCTCAGGTAACAACCACCATCACCGCATCAGAGTTATCAGGCTTTACGAGACGCAATCTGACCCTGACTTTATAGTCCTGTGTTTATCAATCAGATTTGACTGCTGCTAGTCCATAAAACATCACCTTGTTCTATTGTTGTTCTGTCTGTTAATGTGTCAAGTCAAAGTGTACTAATGTGGGAGGGGTCATTATGGGACTGTTGCCAGGGCGATAAGGTGGAGGGAGTGTGGCCTTTGTTTGCAACTAAATTGTGTTTTTATGAGTGATCGAAACAGGGGTTATAGGAAGTACGTTTCACTTAGATATTGTATTTAAATCAGGTTATAGGAAGTACGTTTCACTTAGATATTGTATTTAAATCAGGGATATAGGAAGTACGTTTCACTTAGATATTGTATTTAAATCAGGGATATAGGAAGTAAATTTCACTTAGATATTGTATTTAAATCAGGGATATAGGAAGTAAATTTCACTTAGATATTGTATTTAAATCAGGGATATAGGAAGTAAATTTCACTTAGATATTGCATTTAAATCACGGATATAGGAAGTAAGTTTTACTTAGATATTGTATTTAAATCATGGGTATAGGAAGTACATTTTACTCAGATAGTGTCTTTAAATCAGGGATATAGGAGTAATAATAATAATAATAAAACTTTATTTGTATAGAACCTTTCATACAGAAACTGCAGCTCAAAGTGCTTCACAACAGAAAAAAGACAGGCACAAAATGAGCACATAAAGTGCAGACATATAAAATCAGTTTTTCATATTAGGATCTAACATCCCAACAGGCCACCTTGTTAATGGTTTGATTCAGTTTTAAAAATAGACAATAATAAAAAGAGTAAGATAGAATAGACAGGCAATAAGTTGTAAAATAGAATACACATGAAATATGAAATGAGCACATACGGTGCAGACATATATAAAAGACATACAAAACATATTAAAGTTTTTTTTACAGTGCAATAAAATAGTTCTGGATTACTGTTTAACAGTTTAAAGTGGTATTTACCTTCTCTGTTTGGTATCCACAGTTTAAAACCTGACAGTCTTCCTCCTGTTTTATACCCACTTTGACCCTTCGAACCTCCCACCTCCCTCCCTCTCAGGGCGCAGTTCCCTCTCTCAGGGTGCAGTTCTAGGCCGGGGTCCTACACTGTTTTAAAGCCTGACAGTTTTTCTTGTTTGATACCCACACAGTTTAATACCTGACAGTTTTGAATCTGTAATAAAAAGCAATAGACAGAGTAAAATAGTGCAGTACAATAAAATAGTAGAATAAAAATTATGCAACAGTGCAGTGCAATAAAAAGTAAAATAAAATAGAAGTGCAATAAAATAGAATGGACAGAGTAAAATAGTGCTACAGTACAATCAACAGCGGAGTGTATTAAAAGGCTATGGTGAAGAGGTAAGTTTTTAGCTTATTTAAAAATAAAAAAAATCATTCATATATAGATAAAGATATTGTTTCATTGCGTATTGATTAACTTTACATTTGCGCTTCATTACTTTACAAAGGTTATAAACTGGCACATGGGTCTAATACTGCAATGGATTATGGGTAAATTATGGGTAAATGCAACGTTACCCAAGACTGACTTTACATTAAACGAATGACAATAATATAGTATAAAGTAGGGTATTATTTGGACTAAAGAATGGTGTTGTTGCTGGCGCCCCAGTGGCGAACCACATAGCTCGCTCAGCCGCGACACGGCCGACCCGAGTTCGATTCCCGAACCC
Source organism: Notolepis coatsorum (assembly GCF_963971535.1). Taxonomy (NCBI): domain Eukaryota; kingdom Metazoa; phylum Chordata; class Actinopteri; order Aulopiformes; family Paralepididae; genus Notolepis; species Notolepis coatsorum. Next base: position 76,987 of record NW_028170392.1, read on the forward strand.
GTCGTTATTTGCCGAATGTCTTCCCCCTACTCTGTCTCCCATTCCTCCTCTGTCTCTCCCTACTGGACTGCCCAGTATAAATAAAGCGATAAAACACCAAAAAAAAAATCTTAAAAAAAAAATAAAGAATGGTGTTGTCTCACCCTACTCGCATGTTCACGGAGAGCACCATACATTATACACTGAGAAACCATGGCTGAGAGTGAGCTCTCTGTGAATAACCCCACGTTGCCCGACATCTATTTTGTCTTTTGGTGATCAAGTAAGAGAGTTAGAGAAGGGGGGTGTGAGTGATCAAGAAGTCCAGAGTCAGGCCACAGGAGGCGAAGCGTGTCTCACGGAGGGGGACTCAGTCAGGAGGAAGCAGCATTAGCGGCACTCCATGATGGTGAACGCAGAATGGACATTGTATGAGGTAAAGGGTTCCAGAAGATGGCGGTATTGCAACGTTAAGACCACATCAAGCTAGAGGAGGTGGCGGTAATGCACCAAGAAAGCTGTGCCAACCCCCAATAAAAATCAAAAGAAGAAGAAGAAGAAGAAGATGTTTTTTTGTCTGCAACCGTCTTCCGGTCTGACTTCCTGTGCTAATGTTCTAATCTACACTGCTGCCACCTGTCGTCACGGAGGGGAATTGCAGCCATTTTGTATAAATAAAAAAAACACAAAAAATACGGGAACATATTTTAACGGGAGGACGGCGGGAGAGAAGGTTGAAATACAGGAGAATCCTGCGAAAAACTGGAGGATTGACAGGTATGGTCTATCTGTATGTCATGTATGTCATATTATGTTATGATGAATTGAAAATCGGGGACCCTGATGGAAACAAGATGAAAGTCTTTCTCTGGTCTGCATCCCCTTAACAATTGGGTGGGTTGAGCCGTACTTAATACAATTTTCATTCAATCAATCAATCAGGCCGGTGAGGAGTGCATTACAGTAATTTAGTCAAGTCGGCTGAGAGATAAAGGCACGGATCAGTTTTTCAGCATATTTTTGTATTTAGTCCCAGAGACCAATCTGATGAGATTTAATCCCAGAGACCCATGTGGTGAGATTTAATCCCAGAGACCCATTTGATGAGATTTAATCCCAGAGACTCATGTGGTGAGATTTAATCCCAGAGACCCATCTGATGAGATTTAATCCCAGAGACCCATTTGATGAGATTTAATCCCAGCGACCCATCTGATGAGATTTAATGCCAGAGACCCATCTGATGAGATTCAATGCCAGAGACCGATCTGATGAGATCTTAGTGTTTAGTTGTTAGATAGAGAATTCGCTATCTGTCAATACTGTAGGAGATCACAGGAGATGAGGAGACAGCAGAGGAGATGAGGAGATAGCAGAGGAGATGAGGAGACAGCAGAGGAGATGAGGAGACAGCAGAGGAGATGAGGAGACAGCAGAGGAGATGAGGAGACAGCAGAGGAGATGAGGAGACAGCAGAGGAGACAGCAGAGAAGATAAGGAGACAGCAGAGGAGATGAGGAGACAGCAGAGGAGATGAGGAGACAGCAGAGGAGATGAGGAGACAGCAGAGGAGACAGCAGAGGAGACAAGGAGACAGGAGAGGAGATGAGGAGACAGCAGAGGATATGAGGAGACAGCAGAGGAGATGAGGAGACACCAGATGAGATGAGGAGACAGCAGAGGAGATGAGGAGACACCAGAGGAGATGAGGAGACAGCAGAGGAGATGAGGAGACAGCAGAGGAGACAGCAGAGGAGATGAGGAGACAGCAGAGGAGACAGCAGAGGAGATGAGGAGACAGCAGAGGAGATGAGGAGATGAGGAGACAGCAGAGGAGATGAGGAGATGAGGAGACAGCAGAGTAGATGAGGAGACAGCAGAGGATATGATATGAGGAGACACCAGAGGAGACAACAGAGGAGATGAGATGAGGAGACACTAGAGGAGATGAGGAGATGAGGAGATGAGGAGACAGCAGAGGAGATGAGGAGACAGCAGAGGAGATGCGGAGACAGCAGAGGAGATGAGGAGACAGCAGAGGAGATGAGGAGACAGCAGAGGAGATGAGGAGACAGCAGAGGAGATAAGGAGACAGCAGAAGAGATGAGGAGACACCAGAGGAGATGAGTAGACAGCAGAGGAGATAAGGAGACAGCAGAGGAGATGATGAGACACCAGAGGAGATGAGGAGACAGCAGAGGAGATGAGGAGACACCAGAGGAGATGAGGAGACAGCAGAGGAGATGAGGAGACGGCAGAGGAGACAGCAGAGGAGATGAGGAGACAGCAGAGGAGATGAGGAGACAGCAGAGGAGATGAGGAGACAGCAGAGGAGACAGCAGAGGAGATGAGGAGACAGAAGAGGATATGAGGAGACAGCAGAGGAGATGAGGAGACAGCAGAGGAGATGAGGAGATGAGGAGACAGCAGAGGAGACAGCAGAGGAGACAAGGAGACAGCAGAGGAGATGAGGAGACAGCAGAGGATATGAGGAGACAGCAGAGGAGATGAGGAGACACCAGATGAGATGAGGAGACAGCAGAGGAGATGAGGAGACACCAGAGGAGATGAGGAGACAGCAGAGGAGATGAGGAGACAGCAGAGGAGACAGCAGAGGAGATGAGGAGACAGCAGAGGAGACAGCAGAGGAGATGAGGAGACAGCAGAGGAGATGAGGAGATGAGGAGATGAGGAGACAGCAGAGATGAGGAGATGAGGAGACAGCAGAGTAGATGAGGAGACAGCAGAGGATATGATATGAGGAGACACCAGAGGAGACAACAGAGGAGATGAGGAGATGAGGAGACACTAGAGGAGATGAGGAGATGAGGAGATGAGGAGACAGCAGAGGAGATGAGGATACAGCAGAGGAGATGAGGAGACAGCAGAGGAGATGAGGAGACAGCAGAGGAGATGAGGAGACAGCAGAGGAGATAAGGAGACAGCAGAGGAGATGAGGAGACAGCAGAGGAGATGAGGAGACAGCAGAGGAGATGAGGAGACAGCAGAGGAGATAAGGAGACAGCAGAGGAGATGAGGAGACACCAGAGGAGATGAGTAGACAGCAGAGGAGATAAGGAGACAGCAGAGGAGATGATGAGACACCAGAGGAGATGAGGAGACAGCAGAGGAGATGAGGAGACACCAGAGGAGATGAGGAGACAGCAGAGGAGATGAGGAGACGGCAGAGGAGACAGCAGAGGAGATGAGGAGACAGCAGAGGAGATGAGGAGACAGCAGAGGAGATGAGGAGAGAGCAGAGGAGACAGCAGAGGAAATGAGGAGACAGAAGAGGAGATGAGGAGACAGCAGAGGAGATGAGGAGACAGCAGAGGAGATGAGGAGATGAGGAGACAGCAGATGAGATGAGGAGACAGCAGAGGAGATGAGGAGACAGCAGAGGAGATGAGGAGACAGCAGAGGAGATGAGGAGACAGCAGAGGAGATGAGGAGACACCAGAGGAGATGAGGAGACAGCAGAGGAGATGAGGAGACAGCAGAGGAGATAAGGAGACACCAGAGGAGATGAGGAGACAGCAGAGGAGATGAGGAGACAGCAGAGGAGATGAGGAGACACCAGAGGAGATGAGGAGACATCAGAGGAGATGAGGAGACAGCAGAGGAGATGAGGAGACAGCAGAGGAGATGATGAGACACCAGAGGAGATGAGGAGACAGCAGAGGAGATGAGGAGACAGCAGAGGAGATAAGGAGACACCAGAGGAGATGAGGAGACAGCAGAGGAGATGAGGAGACAGCAGAGGAGATGAGGAGACAGCAGAGGAGATGAGGAGACAGCAGAGGAGATAAGGAGACAGCAGAGGAGATGAGGAGACAGCAGAGGAGATGAGGAGACAGCAGAGGAGATGAGAAGACAGCAGAGGAGATGAGAAGACAGCAGAGGGGATGAGGAGACAGCAGAGGAGATGAGGAGACACCAGAGGAGATGAGGAGACAGCAGAGGAGATGAGGAGACAGCAGAGGAGATGAGGAGACAGCAGAGGAGACAGCAGAGGAGATGAGGAGACAGCAGAGGAGATGAGGAGACAGCAGAGGAGATGAGGAGACAGCAGAGGAGATGAGGAGACAGCAGAGGAGATGAGGAGACAGCAGAGGAGACAGCAGAGGAGATGAGGAGACAGCAGAGGAGACAGCAGAGGAGACACCAGAGGAGACAGCAGAGGAGATGAGGAGACAGCAGAGGAGATGAGGAGACAGCAGAGGAGATGAGGAGACAGCAGAGGAGATGAGGAGACATCAGAGGAGATGAGGAGACAGCAGATGAGATGAGGAGACATCAGAGGAGATGAGGAGACAGCAGAGGAGATGAGGAGACAGCAGAGGAGATAAGGAGACAGCAGAGGAGATGAGGAGACAGCAGAGGAGACAGCAGAGGAGATGAGGAGACATCAGAGGAGATGAGGAGACAGCAGATGAGATGAGGAGACATCAGAGGAGATGAGTAGACAGCAGAGGAGATGAGGAGACAGCAGAGGAGATAAGGAGACAGCAGAGGAGATGAGGAGACAGCAGAGGAGACAGCAGAGGAGATGAGGAGACAGCAGAGGAGATGAGGGGACAGCAGAGGAGACAGCAGAGGAGATGAGGAGACAGCAGAGGAGATGAGGAGACAGCAGAGGAGATGAGGAGACAGCAGAGGAGATGAGGAGACAGCAGAGGAGATGAGGAGACAGCAGAGGAGATAAGGAGACAGCAGAGGAGATAAGGAGACACCAGAGGAGATGAGGAGACAGCAGAGGAGATGAGGAGACAGCAGAGGAGATGAGGAGACAGCAGAGGAGATGAGGAGACAGCAGAGGAGATAAGGAGACAGCAGAGGAGATGAGGAGACAGCAGAGGAGATGAGGAGACAGCAGAGGAGATGAGAAGACAGCAGAGGAGATGAGAAGACAGCAGAGGGGATGAGGAGACAGCAGAGGAGATGAGGAGACACCAGAGGAGATGAGGAGACAGCAGAGGAGATGAGGAGACAGCAGAGGAGATGAGGAGACAGCAGAGGAGACAGCAGAGGAGATGAGGAGACAGCAGAGGAGATGAGGAGACAGCAGAGGAGATGAGGAGACAGCAGAGGAGATGAGGAGACAGCAGAGGAGATGAGGAGACAGCAGAGGAGACAGCAGAGGAGATGAGGAGACAGCAGAGGAGACAGCAGAGGAGACACCAGAGGAGACAGCAGAGGAGATGAGGAGACAGCAGAGGAGATGAGGAGACAGCAGAGGAGATGAGGAGACAGCAGAGGAGATGAGGAGACATCAGAGGAGATGAGGAGACAGCAGATGAGATGAGGAGACATCAGAGGAGATGAGGAGACAGCAGAGGAGATGAGGAGACAGCAGAGGAGATAAGGAGACAGCAGAGGAGATGAGGAGACAGCAGAGGAGACAGCAGAGGAGATGAGGAGACATCAGAGGAGATGAGGAGACAGCAGATGAGATGAGGAGACATCAGAGGAGATGAGTAGACAGCAGAGGAGATGAGGAGACAGCAGAGGAGATAAGGAGACAGCAGAGGAGATGAGGAGACAGCAGAGGAGACAGCAGAGGAGATGAGGAGACAGCAGAGGAGATGAGGGGACAGCAGAGGAGACAGCAGAGGAGATGAGGAGACAGCAGAGGAGATGAGGAGACAGCAGAGGAGATGAGGAGACAGCAGAGGAGATGAGGAGACAGCAGAGGAGATGAGGAGACAGCAGAGGAGATGCGGAGACAGCAGAGGAGATGAGGAGACAGCAGAGGAGATGAGGAGACAGCAGAGGAGATGAGGAGACAGCAGAGGAGATGAGGAGACAGCAGAGGAGATGAGGAGACAGCAGAGGAGATGAGGAGACAGCAGAGGAGATGAGGAGACAGCAGAGGAGATAAGGAGACAGCAGAGGAGATGAGGAGACACCAGAGGAGATGAGTAGACAGCAGAGGAGATAAGGAGACAGCAGAGGAGATGATGAGACACCAGAGGAGATGAGGAGACAGCAGAGGAGATGAGGAGACACCAGAGGAGATGAGGAGACAGCAGAGGAGATGAGGAGACGGCAGAGGAGACAGCAGAGGAGATGAGGAGACAGCAGAGGAGATGAGGAGATGAGGAGACAGCAGATGAGATGAGGAGACAGCAGAGGAGATGAGGAGACACCAGAGGAGATGAGGAGACAGCAGAGGAGATGAGGAGACAGCAGAGGAGATAAGGAGACACCAGAGGAGATGAGGAGACAGCAGAGGAGATGAGGAGACAGCAGAGGAGATGAGGAGACACCAGAGGAGATGAGGAGACATCAGAGGAGATGAGGAGACAGCAGAGGAGATGAGGAGACAGCAGAGGAGATGATGAGACACCAGAGGAGATGAGGAGACAGCAGAGGAGATGAGGAGACAGCAGAGGAGATAAGGAGACACCAGAGGAGATGAGGAGACAGCAGAGGAGATGAGGAGACAGCAGAGGAGATGAGGAGACAGCAGAGGAGATGAGGAGACAGCAGAGGAGATAAGGAGACAGCAGAGGAGATGAGGAGACAGCAGAGGAGATGAGGAGACAGCAGAGGAGATGAGAAGACAGCAGAGGAGATGAGAAGACAGCAGAGGAGATGAGGAGACAGCAGAGGAGATGAGGAGACACCAGAGGAGATGAGGAGACAGCAGAGGAGATGAGGAGACAGCAGAGGAGATGAGGAGACAGCAGAGGAGACAGCAGAGGAGATGAGGAGACAGCAGAGGAGATGAGGGGACAGCAGAGGAGACAGCAGAGGAGATGAGGAGACAGCAGAGGAGATGAGGAGACAGCAGAGGAGATGAGGAGACAGCAGAGGAGATGAGGAGACAGCAGAGGAGATGAGGAGACAGCAGAGGAGATGCGGAGACAGCAGAGGAGATGAGGAGACAGCAGAGGAGATGAGGAGACAGCAGAGGAGATGAGGAGACAGCAGAGGAGATGAGGAGACAGCAGAGGAGATGAGGAGACAGCAGAGGAGATGAGGAGACAGCAGAGGAGATGAGGAGACAGCAGAGGAGATAAGGAGACAGCAGAGGAGATGAGGAGACACCAGAGGAGATGAGTAGACAGCAGAGGAGATAAGGAGACAGCAGAGGAGATGATGAGACACCAGAGGAGATGAGGAGACAGCAGAGGAGATGAGGAGACACCAGAGGAGATGAGGAGACAGCAGAGGAGATGAGGAGACGGCAGAGGAGACAGCAGAGGAGATGAGGAGACAGCAGAGGAGATGAGGAGACAGCAGAGGAGATGAGGAGACAGCAGAGGAGACAGCAGAGGAAATGAGGAGACAGAAGAGGAGATGAGGAGACAGCAGAGGAGATGAGGAGATGAGGAGACAGCAGATGAGATGAGGAGACAGCAGAGGAGATGAGGAGACACCAGAGGAGATGAGGAGACAGCAGAGGAGATGAGGAGACAGCAGAGGAGATAAGGAGACACCAGAGGAGATGAGGAGACAGCAGAGGAGATGAGGAGACAGCAGAGGAGATGAGGAGACACCAGAGGAGATGAGGAGACATCAGAGGAGATGAGGAGACAGCAGAGGAGATGAGGAGACAGCAGAGGAGATGATGAGACACCAGAGGAGATGAGGAGACAGCAGAGGAGATGAGGAGACAGCAGAGGAGATAAGGAGACACCAGAGGAGATGAGGAGACAGCAGAGGAGATGAGGAGACAGCAGAGGAGATGAGGAGACAGCAGAGGAGATGAGGAGACAGCAGAGGAGATAAGGAGACAGCAGAGGAGATGAGGAGACAGCAGAGGAGATGAGGAGACAGCAGAGGAGATGAGAAGACAGCAGAGGAGATGAGAAGACAGCAGAGGAGATGAGGAGACAGCAGAGGAGATGAGGAGACACCAGAGGAGATGAGGAGACAGCAGAGGAGATGAGGAGACAGCAGAGGAGATGAGGAGACAGCAGAGGAGACAGCAGAGGAGATGAGGAGACAGCAGAGGAGATGAGGAGATAGCAGAGGAGATGAGGAGACAGCAGAGGAGATGAGGAGACAGCAGAGGAGATGAGGAGACAGCAGAGGAGACAGCAGAGGAGATGAGGAGACAGCAGAGGAGACAGCAGAGGAGACACCAGAGGAGACAGCAGAGGAGATGAGGAGACAGCAGAGGAGATGAGGAGACAGCAGAGGAGATGAGGAGACAGCAGAGGAGATGAGGAGACATCAGAGGAGATGAGGAGACAGCAGATGAGATGAGGAGACATCAGAGGAGATGAGGAGACAGCAGAGGAGATGAGGAGACAGCAGAGGAGATAAGGAGACAGCAGAGGAGATGAGGAGACAGCAGAGGAGACAGCAGAGGAGATGAGGAGACATCAGAGGAGATGAGGAGACAGCAGATGAGATGAGGAGACATCAGAGGAGATGAGTAGACAGCAGAGGAGATGAGGAGACAGCAGAGGAGATAAGGAGACAGCAGAGGAGATGAGGAGACAGCAGAGGAGACAGCAGAGGAGATGAGGAGACAGCAGAGGAGATGAGGGGACAGCAGAGGAGACAGCAGAGGAGATGAGGAGACAGCAGAGGAGATGAGGAGACAGCAGAGGAGATGAGGAGACAGCAGAGGAGATGAGGAGACAGCAGAGGAGATGAGGAGACAGCAGAGGAGATGAGGAGACAGCAGAGGAGATGAGGAGACAGCAGAGGAGACATCAGAGGAGTTGAGGAGACAGCAGAGGAGATGAGGAGACAGCAGAGGAGATGAGGAGACAGCAGAGGAGATGAGGAGACAGCAGAGGAGATGAGGAGACAGCAGAGGAGATGATGAGACAGCAGAGGAGATGAGGAGACAGCAGAGGAGACATCAGAGGAGTTGAGGAGACAGCAGAGGAGATGAGGAGATGAGGAGACAGCAGAGGAGATGAGGAGACAGCAGAGAAGATGAGGAGACAGTAAAGGAGATTAGGAGATGAGGAGACAGCAGAGGAGATGAGGAGACAGCAGAGGAGATGAGGTGATGAGGAGACAGCAGAGGATATGAGGAGTTGAGGAGACAGCAGAGGAGATGAGGAGACAGCAGAGGAGATGAGGAGATGAGGAGACAGCAGAGGAGATGAGGAGACAGCAGAGGAGATGAGGAGACAGTAGAGGAGATGTGGAGACACCAGAGGAGATGAGGAGACAGCAGAGGACATAAGGAGACAGCAGAGGAGATGAGGAGACAGCAGAGGAGATGAGGAGACAGCAGAGGAGATGAGGAGACAGCAGAGGAGACAGCAGAGGAGATGAGGAGGCAGCAGAGGAGATGAGGAGACAGCAGAGGAGACAGCAGAGGAGATGAGGAGACAGAAGAGGAGATGAGGAGACAGCAGAGGAGATGAGGAGACAGCAGAGGAGATGAGGAGACAGCAGAGGAGATGAGGAGACAGCAGAGGAGATGAGGAGGAGATGAGGAGACAGCAGAGGAGATGAGGAAACAGCAGAGGAGATGAGGAGACAGCAGAGGAGATGAGGAGAGAGCAGAGGAGATGAGGAGAGAGCAGAGGAGATGAGGAGACACCAGAGGAGATGAGGAGACAGCAGAGGAGATAAGGAAACAGCAGATGAGACACCAGAGGAGATGAGGAGACAGCAGAGGAGACAGCAGAGGAGATGAGGAGACAGCATAGGAGATGAGGAGACAGCAGAGGAGATGAGGGGACAGCAGAGGAGATGAGGAGACACCAGAGGAGATGAGGAGACAGTAGAGGAGATGAGGAGAGAGCAGACGAGATGAGGAGACAGCAGAGTAGATGAGGAGACAGCAGAGGACATGAGGAGACAGCAGAGGAGATGAGGAGACAGCAGAGGAGATGAGGAGACAGCAGAGGAGATGAGGAGACAGCAGAGGAGATGAGGAGACAGCAGAGGAGATGAGGAGACAGCAGAGGAGATGAGGAGACAGCAGAGGAGATGAGGAGACATCAGATGAGATGAGGAGACACCAGAGGAGATGAGGAGACAGCAGAGGAGATGAGGAGACAGCAGAGGAGATGAGGAGACACCAGAGGAGATGAGACAGCAGAGGAGATGAGAAGACAGCAGAGGAGATGAGGAGACATCAGAGGAGATGAGGAGACAGCAGAGGAGATGAGGAGACACCAGAGGAGATGAGGAGACAGCAGAGGAGATGAGGAGATGAGACAGCAGAGGAGATGAGGAGACACCAGAGGAGATGAGGAGACAGCATAGGAGTTGAGGAGATGAGGAGACAGCAGAGGAGACAGCAGAGGAGATGAGGAGACAGCAGAGGAGATGAGGAGACAGCAGAGGAGATGAGGAGACAGCAGATGAGATGAGGAGACAGCAGAGGAGACAGCAGAGGAGATGAGGAGACAGCAGAGGAGACAGCAGAGGAGATGAGGAGACAGCAGAGGAGATGAGGAGACAGCAGAGGAGATGAGGAGATGAGGAGACACCAGAGGAGATGAGGAGACAGTAGAGGAGATGAGGAGACAGCAGAGGAGATGAGGAGACAGCAGAGGACATGAGGAGACAGCAGAGGAGATGAGGAGACAGCAGAGGAGATGAGGAGACAGCAGAGGAGATGAGGAGACAGCAGAGGAGATGAGGAGACAGCAGAGGAGATGAGGAGACAGCAGAGGAGATGAGGAGACATCAGATGAGATGAGGAGACACCAGAGGAGATGAGGAGACAGCAAAGGAGATGAGGAGACAGCAGAGGAGATGAGGAGACACCAGAGGATATGAGACAGCAGAGGAGATGAGAAGACAGCAGAGGAGATGAGGAGACATCAGAGGAGATGAGGAGACAGCAGAGGAGATGAGGAGACACCAGAGGAGATGAGGAGACAGCAGAGGAGATGAGGAGATGAGACAGCAGAGGAGATGAGGAGACACCAGAGGAGATGAGGAGACAGCAGAGGAGTTGAGGATATGAGGAGACAGCAGAGGAGACAGCAGAGGAGATGAGGAGACAGCAGAGGAGATGAGGAGACAGCAGAGGAGATGAGGAGACAGCAGAGGAGACAGCAGAGGAGATGAGGAGACAGCAGAGGAGACAGCAGATGAGATGAGGAGACAGCAGAGGAGATGAGGAGACAGCAGAGGAGACAACAGAGGAGATGAGGAGATGAGGAGACAGCAGAGGAGATGAGGAGACAGCAGAGGAGATGAGGAGACAGCAGAGGAGATGAGGAGATGAGGAGACACCAGAGGAGATGAGGAGACAGCAGAGGAGATGAGGAGACAGCAGAGGAGATGAGGAGACAGCAGAGGAGATGAGGAGACAGCAGAGGAGATGAGGAGACAGCAGAGGAGATGAGGAGACAGCAGATGAGATGAGGAGACAGCAGATGAGATGAGGAGACAGCAGAGGAGATGAGGAGACAGCAGAGGAGATGAGGAGATGAGGAGACAGCAGAGGAGATGAGGAGATGAGGAGACACCAGAGGAGATGAGGAGACAGCAGAGGAGATGAGGAGACAGCAGAGGAGATGAGGAGACAGCAGATGAGATGAGGAGACAGCAGAGGAGATGAGGAGACAGCAGAGGAGATGAGGAGACACCAGAGGAGCTATGGAGACAGCAGAGGAGATGAGGAGACAGCAGAGGAGATGAGGAGACAGCAGAGGAGACAGCCGAGGAGATGAGGAGACACCAGAGGAGATGAGGAGACAGCAGAGGAGATGAGGAGACATCAGAGGAGATGAGGAAACAGCAGAGGAGATGAGGAGACAGCAGAGGAGATGAGGAGACACCAGAGGAGATATGGAGACAGCAGAGGAGATGAGGAGACAGCAGAGGAGATGAGGAGACAGCAGAGGAGACAGCAGAGGAGATGAGGAGACACCAGAGGAGATGAGGAGACAGCAGAGGAGATGAGGAGACAGCAGAGGAGATGAGGAGACACCAGAGGAGATGAGGAGACAGCAGAGGAGATGATGAGACAGCAGAGGAGATGAGGAGACACCAGAGGAGATGAGGAGACAGCAGAGGAGATGAGGAGACAGCAGAGGAGACAGCAGAGGAGATGAGGAGACAGCAGAGGAGACAGCAGATGAGATGAGGAGACAGCAGAGGAGATGAGGAGACAGCAGAGGAGACAGCAGAGGAGATGAGGAGACAGCAGAGGAGATGAGGAGACAGCAGAGGAGATGAGGAGACACCAGAGGAGATGAGATGAGGAGACAGCAGAGGAGACATCATAGGAGCTGAGGAGACAGCAGAGGAGATGAGGAGACAGCAGAGGAGATGAGGAGATGAGGAGACAGCAGAGGAGATGAGGAGCCGAGGAGACAGCAGAGGAGCTGAGGAGACAGCAGAGGAGATGAGGAGACAGCAGAGGAGATGAGGAGATGAGGAGACAGCAAAGGAGATGAGGAGCCGAGGAGACAGCAGAGGAGATGAGGAGACAGCAAAGGAGATGAGGAGATGAGGAGACAGCAGAGGAGATGAGGAGACAGCAGAGGAGATGAGGAGACAGCAGAGGAGATGAGGAGACACCAGATGAGATGAGGAGACAGCAGAGGAGATGAGGAGACAGCAGAGGAGATGAGGAGACAGCAGATGAGATGAGGAGACAGCAGATGAGATGAGGAGACAGCAGAGGAGATGAGGAGACAGCAGATGAGATGAGGAGACAGCAGAGGAGATGAGGAGACAGCAGAGGAGATGAGGAGACAGCAGAGGAGACAGCAGAGGAGATGAGGAGACAGCAGAGGAGACAGCAGATGAGATGAGGAGACAGCAGAGGAGATGAGGAGACAGCAGAGGAGATGAGGAGACACCAGAGGAGATGAGGAGACAGCAGAGGAGATGAGGAGACAGCAGAGGAGACAGCAGAGGAGATGAGGAGACAGCAGAGGAGACAGCAGAGGAGATGAGGAGACAGCAGAGGAGATGAGGAGACAGCAGAGGAGATGAGGAGACAGCAGAGGAGATGAGGAGACAGCAGAGGAGATGAGGAGACAGCAGAGGAGATGAGGAGATGAGGAGACAGCAGAGGAGATGAGGAGATGAGGAGACAGCAGAGGAGATGAGGAGACAGCAGAGGAGATGAGGAGACAGCAGAGGAGATGAGGAGACAGCAGAGGAGATGAGGAGACAGCAGAGGAGATGAGGAGACAGCAGAGGAGATGAGGAGATGAGGAGACAGCAGAGGAGATGAGGAAACAGCAGAGGAGATGAGGAGACAGTAAAGGAGATGAGGAGATGAGGAGACAGCAGAGGAGATGAGGAGTTGAGGAGACAGCAGAGGAGATGAGGAGACAGCAGAGGAGATGAGGAGACAGCAGAGGAGATGAGGAGACAGCAGAGTAGACAGCAGAGGAGATGAGGAGACAGCAGAGGAGATGAGGAGACAGCAGAGGAGATGAGGAGACAGCAGAGGAGATAATGAGACAGCAGAGGAGATGAGGAGACAGCAGAGGAGATGAGGAGACAGCAGAGGAGATGAGGAGACAGCAGAGGAGACAGCAGAGGAGATAAGGAGACAGCAGAGGAGATGAGGAGATGAGGAGACACCAGAGGAGATGAGGAGACAGCAGAGGAGATGAAGAGACACCAGAGGAGATGAGGAGACACCAGAGGAGATGGGGAGACAGCAGAGGAGATGAGGAGACAGCAGAGGAGATGAGGAGACAGCAGAAGATGAGGAGATGAGGAGATGAGGAGACAACAGAGGAGATGAGGAGATGAGGAGACAGCAGAGGAGATGAGGAGACAGCAGACGAGATGAGGAGACAGCAGAGGAGACAGCAGAGGAGATGAGGAGACAGCAGACGAGATGAGGAGACAGCAGAGGAGATGAGGAGATGAGGAGACAGCAGAGGAGATGAGGAGTTAGCAGAGGAGATGAGGAGACATCAGAGGAGACAGCAGAGGAGATGAGGAGACAACAGAGGAGATGAGGAGCCGAGGAGACAGCAGAGGAGATGAGGAGACAGCAGAGGAGATGAGGAGATGAGGAGACAGCAGAGGAGATGAGGAGACAGCAGAGCAGATGAGGAGATGAGGAGACAGCAGAGGAGATGAGGAGACAGCAGAGGAGATGAGGAGACAGCAGAGGAGATGAGGAGATGAGGAGACAGCAGAGGAGATGAGGAAACAGCAGAGGAGATGAGGAGACAGTAAAGGAGATGAGGAGATGAGGAGACAGCAGAGGAGATGAGGAAATGAGGAGACAGCAGAGGAGATGAGGAGACAGCAGAGGAGATGAGGAGACAGCAGAGGAGACAGCAGAGGAGATGAGGAGACAGCAGAGGAGATGAGGAGACAGCAGAGGAGATGAGGAGACAGCAGAGGAGATAAGGAGACAGCAGAGGAGATGAGGAGACAGCAGAGGAGATGAGGAGACAGCAGAGGAGATGAGGAGACAGCAGAGGAGACAGCAGAGGAGATAAGGAGACAGCAGAGGAGATGAGGAGATGAGGAGACACTAGAGGAGATGAGGAGACAGCAGAGGAGATGAGGAGACACCAGAGGAGATGAGGAGACACCAGAGGAGATGGGGAGACAGCAGAGGAGATGAGGAGACAGCAGAGGAGACAGCAGAGGAGATGAGGAGACAGCAGAAGATGAGGAGATGAGGAGATGAGGAGACAACAGAGGAGATGAGGAGATGAGGAGACAGCAGAGGAGATGAGGAGACAGCAGACGAGATGAGGAGATGAGGAGACAGCAGAGGAGATGAGGAGACAGCAGACGAGATGAGGAGACAGCAGAGGAGACAGCAGAGGAGATGAGGAGACAGCAGACGAGATGAGGAGACAGCAGAGGAGATGAGGAGATGAGGAGACAGCAGAGGAGATGAGGAGACAGCAGAGCAGATTAGGAGATGAGGAGACAGCAGAGGAGATGAGGAGACAGCAGAGGAGATGAGGAGACAGCAGAGGAGATGAGGAGACAGCAGAGGAGATGAGGAGATGAGGAGACAGCAGAGGAGATAAGGAGTTGAGGAGACAGCAGAGGAGATGAGGAGACAGCAGAGGAGATGAGGAGATGAGGAGACAGCAGAGGAGATAAGGAGACAGCAGAGGAGATGAGGAGACAGCAGAGGAGATGAGGAGATGAGGAGACACCAGAGGAGATGAGGAGATGAGGAGACAGCAGAGGAGATGAGGAGACAGCAGAGGAGAAAGCAGAGGAGATGAGGAAACAGCAGCGGAGATAAGAAGACAGCAGAGGAGACAGCAGAGGAGACAGCAGAGGAGATGAGGAGACAGCAGAGGAGATGAGGAGACAGTAAAGGAGATGAGGAGACAGCAGAGGAGAGGAGGAGACAGCAGAGGAGATGAGGAGACAGCAGAGGAGATGAGGAGACAGCAGAGGAGATAAGGAGACACCAGAGGAGATGAGGAGACAGCAGAGGAGATGAGGAGACAGCAGAGGAGACAGCAGAGGAGATGAGGAGACAGCAGAGGAGATGAGGAGATGAGGAGACACCAGAGGAGATGAGGACACAGCAGAGGAGATGAGGAGACAGCAGAGCAGATGAGGAGACAGCAGAGGAGATGAGGAGACACCAGAGGAGATGAGGAGACAGCAGAGGAGATGAGGAGACAGCAGAGGAGACATCAGAGGAGATGATGAGACAGCAGAAGATGAGGAGATGAGGAGACAACAGAGGAGATGAGGAGATGAGGAGACAGCAGAGGAGATGAGGAGACAGCAGAGGAGATGAGGAGACAGCAGAGGAGATGAGGAGACAGCAGAGGAGATGAGGAGATGAGGAGACACCAGAGGAGATGAGGAGACAGCAGAGGAGATGAGGAGTTAGCAGAGGAGATGAGGAGACACCAGAGGAGATGACGAGATGAGGAGACACCAGAGGAGATGAGGAGACAGTAGAGGACATGAGGAGATAGCAGAGGAGATGAGGAGACATCAGATGAGATGAGGAGACACCAGAGGAGATGAGGAGACAGCAGAGGAGATGAGGAGACAGCAGAGGAGATGAGGAGACAGCAGAGGAGATGAGGAGACAGCAGAGGAGATTGGGAGACACAAGAGGAGATGAGGAGACAGCAGAGGAGATGAGGAGACACCAGAGGAGATGAGGAGACACCAGAGGAGATGAGGAGACAGCAGAGGAGATGAGGAGACAGCAGAGGAGATGAGGAGACAGCAGAGGAGACAGCAGAGGAGATGATAAGACAGCAGAGGAGATGAGGAGACATCAGAGGAGATGAGGAGACAGCAGAGGAGATGAGGAGACAGCAGAGGAGATGAGGAGACAACAGAGGAGACAGCAGAGGAGATGAGGAGACAGCAGAGGAGATGAGGAGACAGCAGAGGAGATGAGGAGACAGCAGAGGAGATGAGGAGATGAGGAGACAGCAGAGGAGATGAGGAGCCGAGGAGACAACAGAGGAGATGAGACAGCAAAGGAGATGAGGAGATGAGGAGACAGCAGAGGAGATGAGGAGACAGCAGAGGAGATGAGGAGACAGCAGAGGAGATAAGGAGACACCAGAGGAGATGAGGAGACAGCAGAGGAGATAAGGAGACAGCAGAGGAGATGAGACAGCAGAGGAGATGAGAAGACAGCAGAGGAGATGGGGAGACAGCAGAGGAGATGAGGAGACAGCAGAGGAGATGAGGAGACAGCAGAGGAGATGGGGAGACAGCAGAGGAGATGAGGAGACAGCAGATGAGATGAGGAGACAGCAGAGGAGATGAGGAGACAGCAGAGGAGATGAGGAGACAGCAGATGAGATGAGGAGACAGCAGAGGAGATGAGGAGACAGCAGATGAGATGAGGAGACAGCAGATGAGATGAGGAGACAGCAGAGGAGATGAGGAGACATCAGAGGAGATGAGGAGATGAGGAGACAGCAGAGGAGATGGGGAGACAGCAGAGGAGACAGCCGAGGAGATGAGGAGACACCAGAGGAGATGAGGAGACAGCAGAGGAGATGAGGAGACATCAGAGGAGATGAGGAGACAGCAGAGGAGATGAGGAGACAGCAGAGGAGATGAGGAGACACCAGAGGAGATGAGGAGACAGCAGAGGAGATGAGGAGACATCAGAGGAGATGAGGAGACAGCAGAGGAGATGAGGAGACAGCAGAGGAGATGAGGAGACACCAGAGGAGATATGGAGACAGCAGAGGAGATGAGGAGACAGCAGAGGAGATGAGGAGACAGCAGAGGAGACAGCAGAGGAGATGAGGAGACACCAGAGGAGATGAGGAGACAGCAGAGGAGATGAGGAGACAGCAGAGGAGATGAGGAGACACCAGAGGAGATGAGGAGACAGCAGAGGAGATGATGAGACAGCAGAGGAGATGAGGAGACACCAGAGGAGATGAGGAGACAGCAGAGGAGATGAGGAGACAGCAGAGGAGACAGCAGAGGAGATGAGGAGACAGCAGAGGAGACAGCAGATGAGATGAGGAGACAGCAGAGGAGATGAGGAGACAGCAGAGGAGACAGCAGAGGAGATGAGGAGACAGCAGAGGAGATGAGGAGACAGCAGAGGAGATGAGGAGACACCAGAGGAGATGAGATGAGGAGACAGCAGAGGAGACATCAGAGGAGCTGAGGAGACAGCAGAGGAGATGAGGAGACAGCAGAGGAGATGAGGAGATGAGGAGACAGCAGAGGAGATGAGGAGCCGAGGAGACAGCAGAGGAGCTGAGGAGACAGCAGAGGAGATGAGGAGACAGCAGAGGAGATGAGGAGATGAGGAGACAGCAGAGGAGATGAGGAGCCGAGGAGACAGCAGAGGAGATGAGGAGACAGCAAAGGAGATGAGGAGATGAGGAGACAGCAGAGGAGATGAGGAGACAGCAGAGGAGATGAGGAGACAGCAGAGGAGATGAGGAGACACCAGATGAGATGAGGAGACAGCAGAGGAGATGAGGAGACAGCAGATGAGATGAGGAGACAGCAGAGGAGATGAGGAGACAGCAGATGAGATGAGGAGACAGCAGAGGAGATGAGGAGACAGCAGAGGAGATGAGGAGACAGCAGAGGAGACAGCAGAGGAGATGAGGAGACAGCAGAGGAGACAGCAGATGAGATGAGGAGACAGCAGAGGAGATGAGGAGACAGCAGAGGAGATGAGGAGACAGCAGAGGAGATGAGGAGACACCAGATGAGATGAGGAGACAGCAGAGGAGATGAGGAGACAGCAGATGAGATGAGGAGACAGCAGAGGAGATGAGGAGACAGCAGATGAGATGAGGAGACAGCAGAGGAGATGAGGAGACACCAGAGGAGATGAGGAGACAGCAGAGGAGATGAGGAGACAGCAGAGGAGATGAGGAGACACCAGAGGAGATGAGGAGACAGCAGAGGAGATGAGGAGACAGCAGAGGAGATGAGGAGACAGCAGAGGAGATGAGGAGATGAGGAGACAGTAGAGGAGATGAGGAGACAGCAGAGGAGATGAGGAGACAGTAGAGGAGATGAGGAGACAGCAGATGAGATGAGGAGACAGCAGAGGAGATGAGGAGACAGCAGAGGAGATGAGGAGACAGCAGAGGAGATAAGGAGACAGCAGAGGAGATGAGGAGACAGCAGAGGAGACAGCAGAGGAGATGAGGAGACAGCAGAGGAGACAGCAGAGGAGATGAGGAGACAGCAGAGGAGATGAGGAGACAGCAGAGGAGATGAGGAGACAGCAGAGGAGATGAGGAGATGAGGAGACAGCAGAGGAGATGAGGAGATGAGGAGACAGCAGAGGAGATGAGGAGACAGCAGAGGAGATGAGGAGACAGCAGAGGAGATGAGGAGACAGCAGAGGAGATGAGGAGACAGCAGAGGAGATGAGGAGACAGCAGAGGAGATGAGGAGATGAGGAGACAGCAGAGGAGATGAGGAAACAGCAGAGGAGATGAGGAGACAGTAAAGGAGATGAGGAGATGAGGAGACAGCAGAGGAGATGAGGAGTTGAGGAGACAGCAGAGGAGATGAGGAGACAGCAGAGGAGATGAGGAGACAGCAGAGGAGATGAGGAGACAGCAGAGGAGACAGCAGAGGAGATGAGGAGACAGCAGAGGAGATGAGGAGACAGCAGAGGAGATGAGGAGACAGCAGAGGAGATAAGGAGACAGCAGAGGAGATGAGGAGACAGCAGAGGAGATGAGGAGACAGCAGAGGAGATGAGGAGACAGCAGAGGAGACAGCAGAGGAGATAAGGAGACAGCAGAGGAGATGAGGAGATGAGGAGACACCAGAGGAGATGAGGAGACAGCAGAGGAGATGAAGAGACACCAGAGGAGATGAGGAGACACCAGAGGAGATGGGGAGACAGCAGAGGAGATGAGGAGACAGCAGAGGAGATGAGGAGACAGCAGAAGATGAGGAGATGAGGAGATGAGGAGACAACAGAGGAGATGAGGAGATGAGGAGACAGCAGAGGAGATGAGGAGACAGCAGACGAGATGAGGAGACAGCAGAGGAGACAGCAGAGGAGATGAGGAGACAGCAGACGAGATGAGGAGACAGCAGAGGAGATGAGGAGATGAGGAGACAGCAGAGGAGATGAGGAGTTAGCAGAGGAGATGAGGAGACATCAGAGGAGACAGCAGAGGAGATGAGGAGACAACAGAGGAGATGAGGAGCCGAGGAGACAGCAGAGGAGATGAGGAGACAGCAGAGGAGATGAGGAGATGAGGAGACAGCAGAGGAGATGAGGAGACAGCAGAGCAGATGATGAGATGAGGAGACAGCAGAGGAGATGAGGAGACAGCAGAGGAGATGAGGAGACAGCAGAGGAGATGAGGAGATGAGGAGACAGCAGAGGAGATGAGGAAACAGCAGAGGAGATGAGGAGACAGTAAAGGAGATGAGGAGATGAGGAGACAGCAGAGGAGATGAGGAGATGAGGAGACAGCAGAGGAGATGAGGAGACAGCAGAGGAGATGAGGAGACAGCAGAGGAGACAGCAGAGGAGATGAGGAGACAGCAGAGGAGATGAGGAGACAGCAGAGGAGATGAGGAGACAGCAGAGGAGATAAGGAGACAGCAGAGGAGATGAGGAGACAGCAGAGGAGATGAGGAGACAGCAGAGGAGATGAGGAGACAGCAGAGGAGACAGCAGAGGAGATAAGGAGACAGCAGAGGAGATGAGGAGATGAGGAGACACTAGAGGAGATGAGGAGACAGCAGAGGAGATGAGGAGACACCAGAGGAGATGAGGAGACACCAGAGGAGATGGGGAGACAGCAGAGGAGATGAGGAGACAGCAGAAGATGAGGAGATGAGGAGATGAGGAGACAACAGAGGAGATGAGGAGATGAGGAGACAGCAGAGGAGATGAGGAGACAGCAGACGAGATGAGGAGATGAGGAGACAGCAGAGGAGATGAGGAGACAGCAGACGAGATGAGGAGACAGCAGAGGAGACAGCAGAGGAGATGAGGAGACAGCAGACGAGATGAGGAGACAGCAGAGGAGATGAGGAGATGAGGAGACAGCAGAGGAGATGAGGAGACAGCAGAGCAGATGAGGAGATGAGGAGACAGCAGAGGAGATGAGGAGACAGCAGAGGAGATGAGGAGACAGCAGAGGAGATGAGGAGATGAGGAGACAGCAGAGGAGATGAGGAGTTGAGGAGACAGCAGAGGAGATGAGGAGACAGCAGAGGAGATGAGGAGATGAGGAGACAGCAGAGGAGATAAGGAGACAGCAGAGGAGATGAGGAGACAGCAGAGGAGATGAGGAGATGAGGAGACACCAGAGGAGATGAGGAGATGAGGAGACAGCAGAGGAGATGAGGAGACAGCAGAGGAGAAAGCAGAGGAGATGAGGAAACAGCAGCGGAGATAAGAAGACAGCAGAGGAGACAGCAGAGGAGACAGCAGAGGAGATGAGGAGACAGCAGAGGAGATGAGGAGACAGTAAAGGAGATGAGGAGACAGCAGAGGAGAGGAGGAGACAGCAGAGGAGATGAGGAGACAGCAGAGGAGATGAGGAGACAGCAGAGGAGATAAGGAGACACCAGAGGAGATGAGGAGACAGCAGAGGAGATGAGGAGACAGCAGAGGAGACAGCAGAGGAGATGAGGAGACAGCAGAGGAGATGAGGAGATGAGGAGACACCAGAGGAGATGAGGACACAGCAGAGGAGATGAGGAGACAGCAGAGCAGATGAGGAGACAGCAGAGGAGATGAGGAGACACCAGAGGAGATGAGGAGACAGCAGAGGAGATGAGGAGACAGCAGAGGAGACATCAGAGGAGATGATGAGACAGCAGAAGATGAGGAGATGAGGAGACAACAGAGGAGATGAGGAGATGAGGAGACAGCAGAGGAGATGAGGAGACAGCAGAGGAGATGAGGAGACAGCAGAGGAGATGAGGAGACAGCAGAGGAGATGAGGAGATGAGGAGACACCAGAGGAGATGAGGAGACAGCAGAGGAGATGATGAGTTAGCAGAGGAGATGAGGAGACACCAGAGGAGATGACGAGATGAGGAGACACCAGAGGAGATGAGGAGACAGTAGAGGACATGAGGAGACACCAGAGGAGATGAGGAGACAGTAGAGGACATGAGGAGATAGCAGAGGAGATGAGGAGACATCAGATGAGATGAGGAGACACCAGAGGAGATGAGGAGACAGCAGAGGAGATGAGGAGACAGCAGAGGAGCTGAGGAGACAGCAGAGGAGATGAGGAGACAGCAGAGGAGATGAGGAGATGAGGAGACAGCAGAGGAGATGAGGAGCCGAGGAGACAGCAGAGGAGATGAGGAGACAGCAAAGGAGATGAGGAGATGAGGAGACAGCAGAGGAGATGAGGAGACAGCAGAGGAGATGAGGAGACAGCAGAGGAGATGAGGAGACACCAGATGAGATGAGGAGACAGCAGAGGAGATGAGGAGACAGCAGATGAGATGAGGAGACAGCAGAGGAGATGAGGAGACAGCAGATGAGATGAGGAGACAGCAGAGGAGATGAGGAGACAGCAGAGGAGATGAGGAGACAGCAGAGGAGACAGCAGAGGAGATGAGGAGACAGCAGAGGAGACAGCAGATGAGATGAGGAGACAGCAGAGGAGATGAGGAGACAGCAGAGGAGATGAGGAGACAGCAGAGGAGATGAGGAGACACCAGAGGAGATGAGGAGACAGCAGAGGAGATGAGGAGACAGCAGAGGAGATGAGGAGACAGCAGAGGAGATGAGGAGATGAGGAGACAGTAGAGGAGATGAGGAGACAGCAGAGGAGATGAGGAGACAGTAGAGGAGATGAGGAGACAGCAGATGAGATGAGGAGACAGCAGAGGAGATGAGGAGACAGCAGAGGAGATGAGGAGACAGCAGAGGAGATAAGGAGACAGCAGAGGAGATGAGGAGACAGCAGAGGAGACAGCAGAGGAGATGAGGAGACAGCAGAGGAGACAGCAGAGGAGATGAGGAGACAGCAGAGGAGATGAGGAGACAGCAGAGGAGATGAGGAGACAGCAGAGGAGATGAGGAGACAGCAGAGGAGATGAGGAGACATCAGAGGAGATGAGGAGATGAGGAGACAGCAGAGGAGATGAGGAGATGAGGAGACAGCAGAGGAGATGAGGAGACAGCAGAGGAGATGAGGAGACAGCAGAGGAGATGAGGAGACAGCAGAGGAGATGAGGAG
The DNA here is from genome assembly GCF_963971535.1 of Notolepis coatsorum. Taxonomy (NCBI): domain Eukaryota; kingdom Metazoa; phylum Chordata; class Actinopteri; order Aulopiformes; family Paralepididae; genus Notolepis; species Notolepis coatsorum. Next base: position 99,510 of record NW_028170392.1, read on the forward strand.
ACAGCAGAGGAGATGAGGAGACAGCAGAGGAGATGAGGAGATGAGGAGACAGCAGAGGAGATGAGGAAACAGCAGAGGAGATGAGGAGACAGTAAAGGAGATGAGGAGATGAGGAGACAGCAGAGGAGATGAGGAGTTGAGGAGACAGCAGAGGAGATGAGGAGACAGCAGAGGAGATGAGGAGACAGCAGAGGAGATGAGGAGACAGCAGAGGAGACAGCAGAGGAGATGAGGAGACAGCAGAGGAGATGAGGAGACAGCAGAGGAGATGAGGAGACAGCAGAGGAGATAAGGAGACAGCAGAGGAGATGAGGAGACAGCAGAGGAGATGAGGAGACAGCAGAGGAGATGAGGAGACAGCAGAGGAGACAGCAGAGGAGATAAGGAGACAGCAGAGGAGATGAGGAGATGAGGAGACACCAGAGGAGATGAGGAGACAGCAGAGGAGATGAGGAGACACCAGAGGAGATGACGAGATGAGGAGACACCAGAGGAGATGAGGAGACAGTAGAGGACATGAGGAGACACCAGAGGAGATGAGGAGACAGTAGAGGACATGAGGAGATAGCAGAGGAGATGAGGAGACATCAGATGAGATGAGGAGACACCAGAGGAGATGAGGAGACAGCAGAGGAGATGAGGAGACAGCAGAGGAGCTGAGGAGACAGCAGAGGAGATGAGGAGACAGCAGAGGAGATGAGGAGATGAGGAGACAGCAGAGGAGATGAGGAGCCGAGGAGACAGCAGAGGAGATGAGGAGACAGCAAAGGAGATGAGGAGATGAGGAGACAGCAGAGGAGATGAGGAGACAGCAGAGGAGATGAGGAGACAGCAGAGGAGATGAGGAGACACCAGATGAGATGAGGAGACAGCAGAGGAGATGAGGAGACAGCAGATGAGATGAGGAGACAGCAGAGGAGATGAGGAGACAGCAGATGAGATGAGGAGACAGCAGAGGAGATGAGGAGACAGCAGAGGAGATGAGGAGACAGCAGAGGAGACAGCAGAGGAGATGAGGAGACAGCAGAGGAGACAGCAGATGAGATGAGGAGACAGCAGAGGAGATGAGGAGACAGCAGAGGAGATGAGGAGACACCAGAGGAGATGAGGAGACAGCAGAGGAGATGAGGAGACAGCAGAGGAGATGAGGAGACACCAGAGGAGATGAGGAGACAGCAGAGGAGATGAGGAGACAGCAGAGGAGATGAGGAGACAGCAGAGGAGATGAGGAGATGAGGAGACAGTAGAGGAGATGAGGAGACAGCAGAGGAGATGAGGAGACAGTAGAGGAGATGAGGAGACAGCAGATGAGATGAGGAGACAGCAGAGGAGATGAGGAGACAGCAGAGGAGATGAGGAGACAGCAGAGGAGATAAGGAGACAGCAGAGGAGATGAGGAGACAGCAGAGGAGACAGCAGAGGAGATGAGGAGACAGCAGAGGAGACAGCAGAGGAGATGAGGAGACAGCAGAGGAGATGAGGAGACAGCAGAGGAGATGAGGAGACAGCAGAGGAGATGAGGAGACAGCAGAGGAGATGAGGAGACAGCAGAGGAGATGAGGAGATGAGGAGACAGCAGAGGAGATGAGGAGATGAGGAGACAGCAGAGGAGATGAGGAGACAGCAGAGGAGATGAGGAGACAGCAGAGGAGATGAGGAGACAGCAGAGGAGATGAGGAGACAGCAGAGGAGATGAGGAGACAGCAGAGGAGATGAGGAGATGAGGAGACAGCAGAGGAGATGAGGAAACAGCAGAGGAGATGAGGAGACAGTAAAGGAGATGAGGAGATGAGGAGACAGCAGAGGAGATGAGGAGTTGAGGAGACAGCAGAGGAGATGAGGAGACAGCAGAGGAGATGAGGAGACAGCAGAGGAGATGAGGAGACAGCAGAGGAGACAGCAGAGGAGATGAGGAGACAGCAGAGGAGATGAGGAGACAGCAGAGGAGATGAGGAGACAGCAGAGGAGATAAGGAGACAGCAGAGGAGATGAGGAGACAGCAGAGGAGATGAGGAGACAGCAGAGGAGATGAGGAGACAGCAGAGGAGACAGCAGAGGAGATAAGGAGACAGCAGAGGAGATGAGGAGATGAGGAGACACCAGAGGAGATGAGGAGACAGCAGAGGAGATGAAGAGACACCAGAGGAGATGAGGAGACACCAGAGGAGATGGGGAGACAGCAGAGGAGATGAGGAGACAGCAGAGGAGATGAGGAGACAGCAGAATATGAGGAGATGAGGAGATGAGGAGACAACAGAGGAGATGAGGAGATGAGGAGACAGCAGAGGAGATGAGGAGACAGCAGACGAGATGAGGAGACAGCAGAGGAGACAGCAGAGGAGATGAGGAGACAGCAGACGAGATGAGGAGACAGCAGAGGAGATGAGGAGATGAGGAGACAGCAGAGGAGATGAGGAGTTAGCAGAGGAGATGAGGAGACATCAGAGGAGACAGCAGAGGAGATGAGGAGACAACAGAGGAGATGAGGAGCCGAGGAGACAGCAGAGGAGATGAGGAGACAGCAGAGGAGATGAGGAGATGAGGAGACAGCAGAGGAGATGAGGAGACAGCAGAGCAGATGATGAGATGAGGAGACAGCAGAGGAGATGAGGAGACAGCAGAGGAGATGAGGAGACAGCAGAGGAGATGAGGAGATGAGGAGACAGCAGAGGAGATGAGGAAACAGCAGAGGAGATGAGGAGACAGTAAAGGAGATGAGGAGATGAGGAGACAGCAGAGGAGATGAGGAGACAGCAGAGGAGACAGCAGAGGAGATGAGGAGACAGCAGAGGAGATGAGGAGACAGCAGAGGAGATGAGGAGACAGCAGAGGAGATAAGGAGACAGCAGAGGAGATGAGGAGACAGCAGAGGAGATGAGGAGACAGCAGAGGAGATGAGGAGACAGCAGAGGAGACAGCAGAGGAGATAAGGAGACAGCAGAGGAGATGAGGAGATGAGGAGACACTAGAGGAGATGAGGAGACAGCAGAGGAGATGAGGAGACACCAGAGGAGATGAGGAGACACCAGAGGAGATGGGGAGACAGCAGAGGAGATGAGGAGACAGCAGAGGAGACAGCAGAGGAGATGAGGAGACAGCAGAAGATGAGGAGATGAGGAGATGAGGAGACAACAGAGGAGATGAGGAGATGAGGAGACAGCAGAGGAGATGAGGAGACAGCAGACGAGATGAGGAGATGAGGAGACAGCAGAGGAGATGAGGAGACAGCAGACGAGATGAGGAGACAGCAGAGGAGACAGCAGAGGAGATGAGGAGACAGCAGACGAGATGAGGAGACAGCAGAGGAGATGAGGAGATGAGGAGACAGCAGAGGAGATGAGGAGACAGCAGAGCAGATGAGGAGATGAGGAGACAGCAGAGGAGATGAGGAGACAGCAGAGGAGATGAGGAGACAGCAGAGGAGATGAGGAGATGAGGAGACAGCAGAGGAGATGAGGAGTTGAGGAGACAGCAGAGGAGATGAGGAGACAGCAGAGGAGATGAGGAGATGAGGAGACAGCAGAGGAGATAAGGAGACAGCAGAGGAGATGAGGAGACAGCAGAGGAGATGAGGAGATGAGGAGACACCAGAGGAGATGAGGCGATGAGGAGACAGCAGAGGAGATGAGGAGACAGCAGAGGAGAAAGCAGAGGAGATGAGGAAACAGCAGCGGAGATAAGAAGACAGCAGAGGAGACAGCAGAGGAGACAGCAGAGGAGATAAGGAGACAGCAGAGGAGATGAGGAGACAGTAAAGGAGATGAGGAGACAGCAGAGGAGAGGAGGAGACAGCAGAGGAGATGAGGAGACAGCAGAGGAGATGAGGAGACAGCAGAGGAGATAAGGAGACACCAGAGGAGATGAGGAGACAGCAGAGGAGATGAGGAGACAGCAGAGGAGACAGCAGAGGAGATGAGGAGACAGCAGAGGAGATGAGGAGATGAGGAGACACCAGAGGAGATGAGGACACAGCAGAGGAGATGAGGAGACAGCAGAGCAGATGAGGAGACAGCAGAGGAGATGAGGAGACACCAGAGGAGATGAGGAGACAGCAGAGGAGATGAGGAGACAGCAGAGGAGACATCAGAGGAGATGATGAGATGAGGAGACACCAGAGGAGATGAGGACACAGCAGAGGAGATGAGGAGACAGCAGAGCAGATGAGGAGACAGCAGAGGAGATGAGGAGACACCAGAGGAGATGAGGAGACAGCAGAGGAGATGAGGAGACAGCAGAGGAGACATCAGAGGAGATGATGAGACAGCAGAAGATGAGGAGATGAGGAGACAACAGAGGAGATGAGGAGATGAGGAGACAGCAGAGGAGATGAGGAGACAGCAGAGGAGATGAGGAGACAGCAGAGGAGATGAGGAGACAGCAGAGGAGATGAGGAGATGAGGAGACACCAGAGGAGATGAGGAGACAGCAGAGGAGATGATGAGTTAGCAGAGGAGATGAGGAGACACCAGAGGAGATGACGAGATGAGGAGACACCAGAGGAGATGAGGAGACAGTAGAGGACATGAGGAGACACCAGATGAGATGAGGAGACAGTAGAGGACATGAGGAGATAGCAGAGGAGATGAGGAGACATCAGATGAGATGAGGAGACACCAGAGGAGATGAGGAGACAGCAGAGGAGATGAGGAGACAGCAGAGGAGATGAGGAGACAGCAGAGGAGATGAGGAGACAGCAGAGGAGATTGGGAGACACAAGAGGAGATGAGGAGACAGCAGAGGAGATGAGGAGACACCAGAGGAGATGAGGAGACACCAGAGGAGATGAGGAGACAGCAGAGGAGATGAGGAGACAGCAGAGGAGATGAGGAGACAGCAGAGGAGACAGCAGAGGAGATGAGAAGACAGCAGAGGAGATGAGGAGACATCAGAGGAGATGAGGAGACAGCAGAGGAGATGAGGAGACAGCAGAGGAGATGAGGAGACAACAGAGGAGACAGCAGAGGAGATGAGGAGACAGCAGAGGAGATGAGGAGACAGCAGAGGAGATGAGGAGACAGCAGAGGAGATGAGGAGATGAGGAGACAGCAGAGGAGATGAGGAGCCGAGGAGACAACAGAGGAGATGAGACAGCAAAGGAGATGAGGAGATGAGGAGACAGCAGAGGAGATGAGGAGACAGCAGAGGAGATGAGGAGACAGCAGAGGAGATAAGGAGACACCAGAGGAGATGAGGAGACAGCAGAGGAGATAAGGAGACAGCAGAGGAGATGAGAAGACAGCAGAGGAGATGGGGAGACAGCAGAGGAGATGAGGAGACAGCAGAGGAGATGAGGAGACAGCAGAGGAGATGGGGAGACAGCAGAGGAGATGAGGAGACAGCAGAGGAGATGAGGAGACAGCAGAGGAGACAGCAGAGGAGATGAGAAGACAGCAGAGGAGATGAGGAGACATCAGAGGAGATGAGGAGACAGCAGAGGAGATGAGGAGACAGCAGAGGAGATGAGGAGACAACAGAGGAGACAGCAGAGGAGATGAGGAGACAGCAGAGGAGATGAGGAGACAGCAGAGGAGATGAGGAGACAGCAGAGGAGATGAGGAGATGAGGAGACAGCAGAGGAGATGAGGAGCCGAGGAGACAACAGAGGAGATGAGACAGCAAAGGAGATGAGGAGATGAGGAGACAGCAGAGGAGATGAGGAGACAGCAGAGGAGATGAGGAGACAGCAGAGGAGATAAGGAGACACCAGAGGAGATGAGGAGACAGCAGAGGAGATAAGGAGACAGCAGAGGAGATGAGACAGCAGAGGAGATGAGAAGACAGCAGAGGAGATGGGGAGACAGCAGAGGAGATGAGGAGACAGCAGAGGAGATGAGGAGACAGCAGAGGAGATGGGGAGACAGCAGAGGAGATGAGGAGACAGCAGATGAGATGAGGAGACAGCAGAGGAGATGAGGAGACAGCAGAGGAGATGAGGAGACAGCAGATGAGATGAGGAGACAGCAGAGGAGATGAGGAGACAGCAGATGAGATGAGGAGACAGCAGATGAGATGAGGAGACAGCAGAGGAGATGAGGAGACAGCAGAGGAGATGAGGAGATGAGGAGACAGCAGAGGAGATGGGGAGACAGCAGAGGAGATGAGGAGATGAGGAGACACCAGAGGAGATGAGGAGACAGCAGAGGAGATGAGGAGACAGCAGAGGAGATGAGGAGACAGCAGATGAGATGAGGAGACAGCAGAGGAGATGAGGAGACAGCAGAGGAGATGAGGAGACACCAGAGGAGATATGGAGACAGCAGAGGAGATGAGCAGACAGCAGAGGAGATGAGGAGACAGCAGAGGAGACAGCAGAGGAGATGAGGAGACACAAGAGGAGATGAGGAGACAGCAGAGGAGATGAGGAGACATCAGAGGAGATGAGGAGACAGCAGAGGAGATGAGGAGACAGCAGAGGAGATGAGGAGACACCAGAGGAGATATGGAGACAGCAGAGGAGATGAGGAGACAGCAGAGGAGATGAGGAGACAGCAGAGGAGACAGCAGAGGAGATGAGGAGACACCAGAGGAGATGAGGAGACAGCAGAGGAGATGAGGAGACAGCAGAGGAGATGAGGAGACACCAGAGGAGATGAGGAGACAGCAGAGGAGATGATGAGACAGCAGAGGAGATGAGGAGACACCAGAGGAGATGAGGAGACAGCAGAGGAGATGAGGAGACAGCAGAGGAGACAGCAGAGGAGATGAGGAGACAGCAGAGGAGACAGCAGATGAGATGAGGAGACAGCAGAGGAGATGAGGAGACAGCAGAGGAGACAGCAGAGGAGATGAGGAGACAGCAGAGGAGATGAGGAGACAGCAGAGGAGATGAGGAGACACCAGAGGAGATGAGATGAGGAGACAGCAGAGGAGACATCAGAGGAGCTGAGGAGACAGCAGAGGAGATGAGGAGACAGCAGAGGAGATGAGGAGATGAGGAGACAGCAGAGGAGATGAGGAGCCGAGGAGACAGCAGAGGAGCTGAGGAGACAGCAGAGGAGATGAGGAGACAGCAGAGGAGATGAGGAGATGAGGAGACAGCAGAGGAGATGAGGAGCCGAGGAGACAGCAGAGGAGATGAGGAGACAGCAAAGGAGATGAGGAGATGAGGAGACAGCAGAGGAGATGAGGAGACAGCAGAGGAGATGAGGAGACAGCAGAGGAGATGAGGAGACACCAGATGAGATGAGGAGACAGCAGAGGAGATGAGGAGACAGCAGAGGAGATGAGGAGACAGCATATGAGATGAGGAGACAGCAGAGGAGATGAGGAGACAGCAGATGAGATGAGGAGACAGCAGAGGAGATGAGGAGACAGCAGAGGAGATGAGGAGACAGCAGAGGAGACAGCAGAGGAGATGAGGAGACAGCAGAGGAGACAGCAGATGAGATGAGGAGACAGCAGAGGAGATGAGGAGACAGCAGAGGAGATGAGGAGACAGCAGAGGAGATGAGGAGACAGCAGAGGAGATGGGGAGATGAGGAGACAGCAGAGGAGATGAGGAGACAGCAGAGGAGAAAGCAGAGGAGATGAGGAAACAGCAGCGGAGATAAGAAGACAGCAGAGGAGACAGCAGAGGAGACAGCAGAGGAGATGAGGAGACAGCAGAGGAGATGAGGAGACAGTAAAGGAGATGAGGAGACAGCAGAGGAGAGGAGGAGACAGCAGAGGAGATGAGGAGACAGCAGAGGAGATGAGGAGACAGCAGAGGAGATAAGGAGACACCAGAGGAGATGAGGAGACAGCAGAGGAGATGAGGAGACAGCAGAGGAGACAGCAGAGGAGATGAGGAGACAGCAGAGGAGATGAGGAGATGAGGAGACACCAGAGGAGATGAGGACACAGCAGAGGAGATGAGGAGACAGCAGAGCAGATGAGGAGACAGCAGAGGAGATGAGGAGACACCAGAGGAGATGAGGAGACAGCAGAGGAGATGAGGAGACAGCAGAGGAGACATCAGAGGAGATGATGAGACAGCAGAAGATGAGGAGATGAGGAGACAACAGAGGAGATGAGGAGATGAGGAGACAGCAGAGGAGATGAGGAGACAGCAGAGGAGATGAGGAGACAGCAGAGGAGATGAGGAGACAGCAGAGGAGATGAGGAGATGAGGAGACACCAGAGGAGATGAGGAGACAGCAGAGGAGATGATGAGTTAGCAGAGGAGATGAGGAGACACCAGAGGAGATGACGAGATGAGGAGACACCAGAGGAGATGAGGAGACAGTAGAGGACATGAGGAGACACCAGAGGAGATGAGGAGACAGTAGAGGACATGAGGAGATAGCAGAGGAGATGAGGAGACATCAGATGAGATGAGGAGACACCAGAGGAGATGAGGAGACAGCAGAGGAGATGAGGAGACAGCAGAGGAGCTGAGGAGACAGCAGAGGAGATGAGGAGACAGCAGAGGAGATGAGGAGATGAGGAGACAGCAGAGGAGATGAGGAGCCGAGGAGACAGCAGAGGAGATGAGGAGACAGCAAAGGAGATGAGGAGATGAGGAGACAGCAGAGGAGATGAGGAGACAGCAGAGGAGATGAGGAGACAGCAGAGGAGATGAGGAGACACCAGATGAGATGAGGAGACAGCAGAGGAGATGAGGAGACAGCAGATGAGATGAGGAGACAGCAGAGGAGATGAGGAGACAGCAGATGAGATGAGGAGACAGCAGAGGAGATGAGGAGACAGCAGAGGAGATGAGGAGACAGCAGAGGAGACAGCAGAGGAGATGAGGAGACAGCAGAGGAGACAGCAGATGAGATGAGGAGACAGCAGAGGAGATGAGGAGACAGCAGAGGAGATGAGGAGACAGCAGAGGAGATGAGGAGACACCAGAGGAGATGAGGAGACAGCAGAGGAGATGAGGAGACAGCAGAGGAGATGAGGAGACAGCAGAGGAGATGAGGAGATGAGGAGACAGTAGAGGAGATGAGGAGACAGCAGAGGAGATGAGGAGACAGTAGAGGAGATGAGGAGACAGCAGATGAGATGAGGAGACAGCAGAGGAGATGAGGAGACAGCAGAGGAGATGAGGAGACAGCAGAGGAGATAAGGAGACAGCAGAGGAGATGAGGAGACAGCAGAGGAGACAGCAGAGGAGATGAGGAGACAGCAGAGGAGACAGCAGAGGAGATGAGGAGACAGCAGAGGAGATGAGGAGACAGCAGAGGAGATGAGGAGACAGCAGAGGAGATGAGGAGACAGCAGAGGAGATGAGGAGACAGCAGAGGAGATGAGGAGATGAGGAGACAGCAGAGGAGATGAGGAGATGAGGAGACAGCAGAGGAGATGAGGAGACAGCAGAGGAGATGAGGAGACAGCAGAGGAGATGAGGAGACAGCAGAGGAGATGAGGAGACAGCAGAGGAGATGAGGAGACAGCAGAGGAGATGAGGAGATGAGGAGACAGCAGAGGAGATGAGGAAACAGCAGAGGAGATGAGGAGACAGTAAAGGAGATGAGGAGATGAGGAGACAGCAGAGGAGATGAGGAGTTGAGGAGACAGCAGAGGAGATGAGGAGACAGCAGAGGAGATGAGGAGACAGCAGAGGAGATGAGGAGACAGCAGAGGAGACAGCAGAGGAGATGAGGAGACAGCAGAGGAGATGAGGAGACAGCAGAGGAGATGAGGAGACAGCAGAGGAGATAAGGAGACAGCAGAGGAGATGAGGAGACAGCAGAGGAGATGAGGAGACAGCAGAGGAGATGAGGAGACAGCAGAGGAGACAGCAGAGGAGATAAGGAGACAGCAGAGGAGATGAGGAGATGAGGAGACACCAGAGGAGATGAGGAGACAGCAGAGGAGATGAGGAGACACCAGAGGAGATGACGAGATGAGGAGACACCAGAGGAGATGAGGAGACAGTAGAGGACATGAGGAGACACCAGAGGAGATGAGGAGACAGTAGAGGACATGAGGAGATAGCAGAGGAGATGAGGAGACATCAGATGAGATGAGGAGACACCAGAGGAGATGAGGAGACAGCAGAGGAGATGAGGAGACAGCAGAGGAGCTGAGGAGACAGCAGAGGAGATGAGGAGACAGCAGAGGAGATGAGGAGATGAGGAGACAGCAGAGGAGATGAGGAGCCGAGGAGACAGCAGAGGAGATGAGGAGACAGCAAAGGAGATGAGGAGATGAGGAGACAGCAGAGGAGATGAGGAGACAGCAGAGGAGATGAGGAGACAGCAGAGGAGATGAGGAGACACCAGATGAGATGAGGAGACAGCAGAGGAGATGAGGAGACAGCAGATGAGATGAGGAGACAGCAGAGGAGATGAGGAGACAGCAGATGAGATGAGGAGACAGCAGAGGAGATGAGGAGACAGCAGAGGAGATGAGGAGACAGCAGAGGAGACAGCAGAGGAGATGAGGAGACAGCAGAGGAGACAGCAGATGAGATGAGGAGACAGCAGAGGAGATGAGGAGACAGCAGAGGAGATGAGGAGACACCAGAGGAGATGAGGAGACAGCAGAGGAGATGAGGAGACAGCAGAGGAGATGAGGAGACACCAGAGGAGATGAGGAGACAGCAGAGGAGATGAGGAGACAGCAGAGGAGATGAGGAGACAGCAGAGGAGATGAGGAGATGAGGAGACAGTAGAGGAGATGAGGAGACAGCAGAGGAGATGAGGAGACAGTAGAGGAGATGAGGAGACAGCAGATGAGATGAGGAGACAGCAGAGGAGATGAGGAGACAGCAGAGGAGATGAGGAGACAGCAGAGGAGATAAGGAGACAGCAGAGGAGATGAGGAGACAGCAGAGGAGACAGCAGAGGAGATGAGGAGACAGCAGAGGAGACAGCAGAGGAGATGAGGAGACAGCAGAGGAGATGAGGAGACAGCAGAGGAGATGAGGAGACAGCAGAGGAGATGAGGAGACAGCAGAGGAGATGAGGAGATGAGGAGACAGCAGAGGAGATGAGGAGATGAGGAGACAGCAGAGGAGATGAGGAGACAGCAGAGGAGATGAGGAGACAGCAGAGGAGATGAGGAGACAGCAGAGGAGATGAGGAGACAGCAGAGGAGATGAGGAGACAGCAGAGGAGATGAGGAGATGAGGAGACAGCAGAGGAGATGAGGAAACAGCAGAGGAGATGAGGAGACAGTAAAGGAGATGAGGAGATGAGGAGACAGCAGAGGAGATGAGGAGTTGAGGAGACAGCAGAGGAGATGAGGAGACAGCAGAGGAGATGAGGAGACAGCAGAGGAGATGAGGAGACAGCAGAGGAGACAGCAGAGGAGATGAGGAGACAGCAGAGGAGATGAGGAGACAGCAGAGGAGATGAGGAGACAGCAGAGGAGATAAGGAGACAGCAGAGGAGATGAGGAGACAGCAGAGGAGATGAGGAGACAGCAGAGGAGATGAGGAGACAGCAGAGGAGACAGCAGAGGAGATAAGGAGACAGCAGAGGAGATGAGGAGATGAGGAGACACCAGAGGAGATGAGGAGACAGCAGAGGAGATGAAGAGACACCAGAGGAGATGAGGAGACACCAGAGGAGATGGGGAGACAGCAGAGGAGATGAGGAGACAGCAGAGGAGATGAGGAGACAGCAGAATATGAGGAGATGAGGAGATGAGGAGACAACAGAGGAGATGAGGAGATGAGGAGACAGCAGAGGAGATGAGGAGACAGCAGACGAGATGAGGAGACAGCAGAGGAGACAGCAGAGGAGATGAGGAGACAGCAGACGAGATGAGGAGACAGCAGAGGAGATGAGGAGATGAGGAGACAGCAGAGGAGATGAGGAGTTAGCAGAGGAGATGAGGAGACATCAGAGGAGACAGCAGAGGAGATGAGGAGACAACAGAGGAGATGAGGAGCCGAGGAGACAGCAGAGGAGATGAGGAGACAGCAGAGGAGATGAGGAGATGAGGAGACAGCAGAGGAGATGAGGAGACAGCAGAGCAGATGATGAGATGAGGAGACAGCAGAGGAGATGAGGAGACAGCAGAGGAGATGAGGAGACAGCAGAGGAGATGAGGAGATGAGGAGACAGCAGAGGAGATGAGGAAACAGCAGAGGAGATGAGGAGACAGTAAAGGAGATGAGGAGATGAGGAGACAGCAGAGGAGATGAGGAGACAGCAGAGGAGACAGCAGAGGAGATGAGGAGACAGCAGAGGAGATGAGGAGACAGCAGAGGAGATGAGGAGACAGCAGAGGAGATAAGGAGACAGCAGAGGAGATGAGGAGACAGCAGAGGAGATGAGGAGACAGCAGAGGAGATGAGGAGACAGCAGAGGAGACAGCAGAGGAGATAAGGAGACAGCAGAGGAGATGAGGAGATGAGGAGACACTAGAGGAGATGAGGAGACAGCAGAGGAGATGAGGAGACACCAGAGGAGATGAGGAGACACCAGAGGAGATGGGGAGACAGCAGAGGAGATGAGGAGACAGCAGAGGAGACAGCAGAGGAGATGAGGAGACAGCAGAAGATGAGGAGATGAGGAGATGAGGAGACAACAGAGGAGATGAGGAGATGAGGAGACAGCAGAGGAGATGAGGAGACAGCAGACGAGATGAGGAGATGAGGAGACAGCAGAGGAGATGAGGAGACAGCAGACGAGATGAGGAGACAGCAGAGGAGACAGCAGAGGAGATGAGGAGACAGCAGACGAGATGAGGAGACAGCAGAGGAGATGAGGAGATGAGGAGACAGCAGAGGAGATGAGGAGACAGCAGAGCAGATGAGGAGATGAGGAGACAGCAGAGGAGATGAGGAGACAGCAGAGGAGATGAGGAGACAGCAGAGGAGATGAGGAGATGAGGAGACAGCAGAGGAGATGAGGAGTTGAGGAGACAGCAGAGGAGATGAGGAGACAGCAGAGGAGATGAGGAGATGAGGAGACAGCAGAGGAGATAAGGAGACAGCAGAGGAGATGAGGAGACAGCAGAGGAGATGAGGAGATGAGGAGACACCAGAGGAGATGAGGCGATGAGGAGACAGCAGAGGAGATGAGGAGACAGCAGAGGAGAAAGCAGAGGAGATGAGGAAACAGCAGCGGAGATAAGAAGACAGCAGAGGAGACAGCAGAGGAGACAGCAGAGGAGATGAGGAGACAGCAGAGGAGATGAGGAGACAGTAAAGGAGATGAGGAGACAGCAGAGGAGAGGAGGAGACAGCAGAGGAGATGAGGAGACAGCAGAGGAGATGAGGAGACAGCAGAGGAGATAAGGAGACACCAGAGGAGATGAGGAGACAGCAGAGGAGATGAGGAGACAGCAGAGGAGACAGCAGAGGAGATGAGGAGACAGCAGAGGAGATGAGGAGATGAGGAGACACCAGAGGAGATGAGGACACAGCAGAGGAGATGAGGAGACAGCAGAGCAGATGAGGAGACAGCAGAGGAGATGAGGAGACACCAGAGGAGATGAGGAGACAGCAGAGGAGATGAGGAGACAGCAGAGGAGACATCAGAGGAGATGATGAGACAGCAGAAGATGAGGAGATGAGGAGACAACAGAGGAGATGAGGAGATGAGGAGACAGCAGAGGAGATGAGGAGACAGCAGAGGAGATGAGGAGACAGCAGAGGAGATGAGGAGACAGCAGAGGAGATGAGGAGATGAGGAGACACCAGAGGAGATGAGGAGACAGCAGAGGAGATGATGAGTTAGCAGAGGAGATGAGGAGACACCAGAGGAGATGACGAGATGAGGAGACACCAGAGGAGATGAGGAGACAGTAGAGGACATGAGGAGACACCAGAGGAGATGAGAAGACAGTAGAGGACATGAGGAGATAGCAGAGGAGATGAGGAGACATCAGATGAGATGAGGAGACACCAGAGGAGATGAGGAGACAGCAGAGGAGATGAGGAGACAGCAGAGGAGATGAGGAGACAGCAGAGGAGATGAGGAGACAGCAGAGGAGATTGGGAGACACAAGAGGAGATGAGGAGACAGCAGAGGAGATGAGGAGACACCAGAGGAGATGAGGAGACACCAGAGGAGATGAGGAGACAGCAGAGGAGATGAGGAGACAGCAGAGGAGATGAGGAGACAGCAGAGGAGACAGCAGAGGAGATGAGAAGACAGCAGAGGAGATGAGGAGACATCAGAGGAGATGAGGAGACAGCAGAGGAGATGAGGAGACAGCAGAGGAGATGAGGAGACAACAGAGGAGACAGCAGAGGAGATGAGGAGACAGCAGAGGAGATGAGGAGACAGCAGAGGAGATGAGGAGACAGCAGAGGAGATGAGGAGATGAGGAGACAGCAGAGGAGATGAGGAGCCGAGGAGACAACAGAGGAGATGAGACAGCAAAGGAGATGAGGAGATGAGGAGACAGCAGAGGAGATGAGGAGACAGCAGAGGAGATGAGGAGACAGCAGAGGAGATAAGGAGACACCAGAGGAGATGAGGAGACAGCAGAGGAGATAAGGAGACAGCAGAGGAGATGAGAAGACAGCAGAGGAGATGGGGAGACAGCAGAGGAGATGAGGAGACAGCAGAGGAGATGAGGAGACAGCAGAGGAGATGGGGAGACAGCAGAGGAGATGAGGAGACAGCAGAGGAGATGAGGAGACAGCAGAGGAGACAGCAGAGGAGATGAGAAGACAGCAGAGGAGATGAGGAGACATCAGAGGAGATGAGGAGACAGCAGAGGAGATGAGGAGACAGCAGAGGAGATGAGGAGACAACAGAGGAGACAGCAGAGGAGATGAGGAGACAGCAGAGGAGATGAGGAGACAGCAGAGGAGATGAGGAGACAGCAGAGGAGATGAGGAGATGAGGAGACAGCAGAGGAGATGAGGAGCCGAGGAGACAACAGAGGAGATGAGACAGCAAAGGAGATGAGGAGATGAGGAGACAGCAGAGGAGATGAGGAGACAGCAGAGGAGATGAGGAGACAGCAGAGGAGATAAGGAGACACCAGAGGAGATGAGGAGACAGCAGAGGAGATAAGGAGACAGCAGAGGAGATGAGACAGCAGAGGAGATGAGAAGACAGCAGAGGAGATGGGGAGACAGCAGAGGAGATGAGGAGACAGCAGAGGAGATGAGGAGACAGCAGAGGAGATGGGGAGACAGCAGAGGAGATGAGGAGACAGCAGATGAGATGAGGAGACAGCAGAGGAGATGAGGAGACAGCAGAGGAGATGAGGAGACAGCAGATGAGATGAGGAGACAGCAGAGGAGATGAGGAGACAGCAGATGAGATGAGGAGACAGCAGATGAGATGAGGAGACAGCAGAGGAGATGAGGAGACAGCAGAGGAGATGAGGAGATGAGGAGACAGCAGAGGAGATGGGGAGACAGCAGAGGAGATGAGGAGATGAGGAGACACCAGAGGAGATGAGGAGACAGCAGAGGAGATGAGGAGACAGCAGAGGAGATGAGGAGACAGCAGATGAGATGAGGAGACAGCAGAGGAGATGAGGAGACAGCAGAGGAGATGAGGAGACACCAGAGGAGATATGGAGACAGCAGAGGAGATGAGCAGACAGCAGAGGAGATGAGGAGACAGCAGAGGAGACAGCAGAGGAGATGAGGAGACACAAGAGGAGATGAGGAGACAGCAGAGGAGATGAGGAGACATCAGAGGAGATGAGGAGACAGCAGAGGAGATGAGGAGACAGCAGAGGAGATGAGGAGACACCAGAGGAGATATGGAGACAGCAGAGGAGATGAGGAGACAGCAGAGGAGATGAGGAGACAGCAGAGGAGACAGCAGAGGAGATGAGGAGACACCAGAGGAGATGAGGAGACAGCAGAGGAGATGAGGAGACAGCAGAGGAGATGAGGAGACACCAGAGGAGATGAGGAGACAGCAGAGGAGATGATGAGACAGCAGAGGAGATGAGGAGACACCAGAGGAGATGAGGAGACAGCAGAGGAGATGATGAGACAGCAGAGGAGATGAGGAGACACCAGAGGAGATGAGGAGACAGCAGAGGAGACAGCAGAGGAGATGAGGAGACAGCAGAGGAGACAGCAGATGAGATGAGGAGACAGCAGAGGAGATGAGGAGACAGCAGAGGAGACAGCAGAGGAGATGAGGAGACAGCAGAGGAGATGAGGAGACAGCAGAGGAGATGAGGAGACACCAGAGGAGATGAGATGAAGAGACAGCAGAGGAGACATCAGAGGAGCTGAGGAGACAGCAGAGGAGATGAGGAGACAGCAGAGGAGATGAGGAGATGAGGAGACAGCAGAGGAGATGAGGAGCCGAGGAGACAGCAGAGGAGCTGAGGAGACAGCAGAGGAGATGAGGAGACAGCAGAGGAGATGAGGAGATGAGGAGACAGCAGAGGAGATGAGGAGCCGAGGAGACAGCAGAGGAGATGAGGAGACAGCAAAGGAGATGAGGAGATGAGGAGACAGCAGAGGAGATGAGGAGACAGCAGAGGAGATGAGGAGACAGCAGAGGAGATGAGGAGACACCAGATGAGATGAGGAGACAGCAGAGGAGATGAGGAGACAGCAGAGGAGATGAGGAGACAGCATATGAGATGAGGAGACAGCAGAGGAGATGAGGAGACAGCAGATGAGATGAGGAGACAGCAGAGGAGATGAGGAGACAGCAGAGGAGATGAGGAGACAGCAGAGGAGACAGCAGAGGAGATGAGGAGACAGCAGAGGAGACAGCAGATGAGATGAGGAGACAGCAGAGGAGATGAGGAGACAGCAGAGGAGATGAGGAGACACCAGAGGAGATGAGGAGACACCAGAGGAGATGAGGAGACAGCAGAGGAGATGAGGAGACACCAGAGGAGATGAGGAGACAGCAGAGGAGATGAGGAGACAGCAGAGGAGATGAGGAGATGAGGAGACAGCAGAGGAGATGAGGAAACAGCAGAGGAGATGAGGAGACAGTAAAGGAGATGAGGAGATGAGGAGACAGCAGAGGAGATGAGGAGATGAGGAGACAGCAGAGGAGATGAGGAGACAGCAGAGGAGATGAGGAGACAGCAGAGGAGACAGCAGAGGAGATGAGGAGACAGCAGAGGAGATGAGGAGACAGCAGAGGAGATGAGGAGACAGCAGAGGAGATAAGGAGACAGCAGAGGAGATGAGGAGACAGCAGAGGAGATGAGGAGACAGCAGAGGAGATGAGGAGACAGCAGAGGAGACAGCAGAGGAGATAAGGAGACAGCAGAGGAGATGAGGAGATGAGGAGACACTAGAGGAGATGAGGAGACAGCAGAGGAGATGAGGAGACACCAGAGGAGATGAGGAGACACCAGAGGAGATGGGGAGACAGCAGAGGAGATGAGGAGACAGCAGAGGAGACAGCAGAGGAGATGAGGAGACAGCAGAAGATGAGGAGATGAGGAGATGAGGAGACAACAGAGGAGATGAGGAGATGAGGAGACAGCAGAGGAGATGAGGAGACAGCAGACGAGATGAGGAGATGAGGAGACAGCAGAGGAGATGAGGAGACAGCAGACGAGATGAGGAGACAGCAGAGGAGACAGCAGAGGAGATGAGGAGACAGCAGACGAGATGAGGAGACAGCAGAGGAGATGAGGAGATGAGGAGACAGCAGAGGAGATGAGGAGACAGCAGAGCAGATGAGGAGATGAGGAGACAGCAGAGGAGATGAGGAGACAGCAGAGGAGATGAGGAGACAGCAGAGGAGATGAGGAGACAGCAGAGGAGATGAGGAGATGAGGAGACAGCAGAGGAGATGAGGAGTTGAGGAGACAGCAGAGGAGATGAGGAGACAGCAGAGGAGATGAGGAGATGAGGAGACAGCAGAGGAGATAAGGAGACAGCAGAGGAGATGAGGAGACAGCAGAGGAGATGAGGAGATGAGGAGACACCAGAGGAGATGAGGAGATGAGGAGACAGCAGAGGAGATGAGGAGACAGCAGAGGAGAAAGCAGAGGAGATGAGGAAACAGCAGCGGAGATAAGAAGACAGCAGAGGAGACAGCAGAGGAGACAGCAGAGGAGATGAGGAGACAGCAGAGGAGATGAGGAGACAGTAAAGGAGATGAGGAGACAGCAGAGGAGAGGAGGAGACAGCAGAGGAGATGAGGAGACAGCAGAGGAGATGAGGAGACAGCAGAGGAGATAAGGAGACACCAGAGGAGATGAGGAGACAGCAGAGGAGATGAGGAGACAGCAGAGGAGACAGCAGAGGAGATGAGGAGACAGCAGAGGAGATGCGGAGATGAGGAGACACCAGAGGAGATGAGGACACAGCAGAGGAGATGAGGAGACAGCAGAGCAGATGAGGAGACAGCAGAGGAGATGAGGAGACACCAGAGGAGATGAGGAGACAGCAGAGGAGATGAGGAGACAGCAGAGGAGACATCAGAGGAGATGATGAGACAGCAGAAGATGAGGAGATGAGGAGACAACAGAGGAGATGAGGAGATGAGGAGACAGCAGAGGAGATGAGGAGACAGCAGAGGAGATGAGGAGACAGCAGAGGAGATGAGGAGACAGCAGAGGAGATGAGGAGATGAGGAGACACCAGAGGAGATGAGGAGACAGCAGAGGAGATGAGGAGTTAGCAGAGGAGATGAGGAGACACCAGAGGAGATGACGAGATGAGGAGACACCAGAGGAGATGAGGAGACAGTAGAGGACATGAGGAGATAGCAGAGGAGATGAGGAGACATCAGATGAGATGAGGAGACAGCAGAGGAGATGAGGAAACAGCAGAGGAGATGAGGAGACAGCAGAGGAGATGAGGAAACAGCAGAGGAGATGAGGAGACAGCAGAGGAGATGAGGAGACAGCAGAGGAGATTGGGAGACACAAGAGGAGATGAGGAGACAGCAGAGGAGATGAGGAGACACCAGAGGAGATGAGGAGACACCAGAGGAGATGAGGAGACAGCAGAGGAGATGAGGAGACAGCAGAGGAGATGAGGAGACAGCAGAGGAGACAGCAGAGGAGATGAGAAGACAGCAGAGGAGATGAGGAGACATCAGAGGAGATGAGGAGACAGCAGAGGAGATGAGGAGACAGCAGAGGAGATGAGGAGACAACAGAGGAGACAGCAGAGGAGATGAGGAGACAGCAGAGGAGATGAGGAGACAGCAGAGGAGATGAGGAGACAGCAGAGGAGATGAGGAGATGAGGAGACAGCAGAGGAGATGAGGAGCCGAGGAGACAACAGAGGAGATGAGACAGCAAAGGAGATGAGGAGATGAGGAGACAGCAGAGGAGATGAGGAGACAGCAGAGGAGATGAGGAGACAGCAGAGGAGATAAGGAGACACCAGAGGAGATGAGGAGACAGCAGAGGAGATAAGGAGACAGCAGAGGAGATGAGACAGCAGAGGAGATGAGAAGACAGCAGAGGAGATGGGGAGACAGCAGAGGAGATGAGGAGACAGCAGAGGAGATGAGGAGACAGCAGAGGAGATGGGGAGACAGCAAAGGAGATGAGGAGATGAGACAGCAGAGGAGATGAGGAGACAGCAGAGGAGATGAGGAGACAGCAGATGAGATGAGGAGACACCAGATGAGATGAGGAGACAGCAGAGGAGATGAGGAGACAGCAGAGGAGATGAGGAGACAGCAGATGAGATGAGGAGACAGCAGAGGAGATGAGGAGACAGCAGAGGAGATGAGGAGACAGCAGATGAGATGAGGAGACAGCAGAGGAGATGAGGAGACAGCAGATGAGATGAGGAGACAGCAGAGGAGATGAGGAGACAGCAGAGGAGATGAGGAGACAGCAGAGGAGACAGCAGAGGAGATGAGGAGACAGCAGAGGAGACAGCAGAGGAGATGAGGAGACAGCAGAGGAGACAGCAGAGGAGATGAGGAGACAGCAGAGGAGATAAGGAGACAGCAGAGGAGATGAGGAGACAGCAGAGGAGATGAGGATACAGCAGAGGAGACAGCAGAGGAGATGAGGAGACAGGAGAGGAGATGAGGAGACAGCAGAGGAGATGAGGAGACAGCAGAGGAGATGAGGAGACAGCAGAGGAGATGAGGAGACAGCAGAGGAGATGAGGAGATGAGGAGACAGCAGAGGAGATGAGGAGATGAGGAGACAGCAGAGGAGATGAGGAGACAGCAGAGGAGATGAGGAGACAGCAGAGGAGATGAGGAGACAGCAGAGGAGATGAGGAGATGAGGATACAGCAGAGGAGATGAGGAAACAGCAGAGGAGATGATGAGACAGTAAAGGAGATGAGGAGATGAGGAGACAGCAGAGGAGATGAGGAGTTGAGGAGACAGCAGAGGAGATGAGGAGACAGCAGAGGAGATGAGGAGACAGCAGAGGAGATGAGGAGACAGCAGAGGAGACAGCAGAGGAGATGAGGAGACAGCAGAGGAGATGAGGAGACAGCAGAGGAGATAAGGAGACAGCAGAGGAGATGAGGAGACAGCAGAGGAGATGAGGAGACAGCAGAGGAGATGAGGAGACAGCAGAGGAGACAGCAGAGGAGATAAGGAGACAGCAGAGGAGATGAGGAGATGAGGAGACACCAGAGGAGATGAGGAGACACCAGAGGAGATGAGGAGACACCAGAGGAGATGGGGAGACACCAGAGGAGATGGGGAGACAGCAGAGGAGATGAGGAGACAGCAGAGGAGATGAGGAGACAGCAGAAGATGAGGAGATGACAGCAGAGGAGATGGGGAGACAGCAGAGGAGATGAGGAGACAGCAGAGGAGATGAGGAGACAGCAGAGGAGATGGGGAGACAGCAAAGGAGATGAGGAGATGAGACAGCAGAGGAGATGAGGAGACAGCAGAGGAGATGAGGAGACAGCAGATGAGATGAGGAGACACCAGATGAGATGAGGAGACAGCAGAGGAGATGAGGAGACAGCAGAGGAGATGAGGAGACAGCAGATGAGATGAGGAGACAGCAGAGGAGATGAGGAGACAGCAGAGGAGATGAGGAGACAGCAGATGAGATGAGGAGACAGCAGAGGAGATGAGGAGACAGCAGATGAGATGAGGAGACAGCAGAGGAGATGAGGAGACAGCAGAGGAGATGAGGAGACAGCAGAGGAGACAGCAGAGGAGATGAGGAGACAGCAGAGGAGACAGCAGAGGAGATGAGGAGACAGCAGAGGAGACAGCAGAGGACATGAGGAGACAGCAGAGGAGATAAGGAGACAGCAGAGGAGATGAGGAGACAGCAGAGGAGATGAGGATACAGCAGAGGAGACAGCAGAGGAGATGAGGAGACAGGAGAGGAGATGAGGAGACAGCAGAGGAGATGAGGAGACAGCAGAGGAGATGAGGAGACAGCAGAGGAGATGAGGAGACAGCAGAGGAGATGAGGAGATGAGGAGACAGCAGAGGAGATGAGGAGATGAGGAGACAGCAGAGGAGATGAGGAGACAGCAGAGGAGATGAGGAGACAGCAGAGGAGATGAGGAGACAGCAGAGGAGATGAGGAGATGAGGATACAGCAGAGGAGATGAGGAAACAGCAGAGGAGATGATGAGACAGTAAAGGAGATGAGGAGATGAGGAGACAGCAGAGGAGATGAGGAGTTGAGGAGACAGCAGAGGAGATGAGGAGACAGCAGAGGAGATGAGGAGACAGCAGAGGAGATGAGGAGACAGCAGAGGAGACAGCAGAGGAGATGAGGAGACAGCAGAGGAGATGAGGAGACAGCAGAGGAGATAAGGAGACAGCAGAGGAGATGAGGAGACAGCAGAGGAGATGAGGAGACAGCAGAGGAGATGAGGAGACAGCAGAGGAGACAGCAGAGGAGATAAGGAGACAGCAGAGGAGATGAGGAGATGAGGAGACACCAGAGGAGATGAGGAGACACCAGAGGAGATGAGGAGACACCAGAGGAGATGGGGAGACACCAGAGGAGATGGGGAGACAGCAGAGGAGATGAGGAGACAGCAGAGGAGATGAGGAGACAGCAGAAGATGAGGAGATGAGGAGATGAGGAGACAACAGAGGAGATGAGGAGATGAGGAGACAGCAGAGGAGATGAGGAGACAGCAGACGAGATGAGGAGACAGCAGAGGAGACAGCAGAGGAGATGAGGAGACAGCAGACAAGATGAGGAGACAGCAGAGGAGATGAGGAGATGAGGAGACACCAGAGGAGATGAGGAGACAGCAGAGGAGATGAGGAGTTAGCAGAGGAGATGAGGAGACATCAGAGGAGACAGCAGAGGAGATGAGGAGACAGCAGAGGAGATGAGGATACAGCAGAGGAGACAGCAGAGGAGATGAGGAGACAGCAGAGGAGATGAGGAGACAGCAGAGGAGATGAGGAGACAGCAGAGGAGATGAGGAGACAGCAGAGGAGATGAGGAGACAGCAGAGGAGATGAGGAGATGAGGAGACAGCAGAGGAGATGAGGAGATGAGGAGACAGCAGAGGAGATGAGGAGACAGCAGAGGAGATGAGGAGACAGCAGAGGAGATGAGGAGACAGCAGAGGAGATGAGGAGATGAGGATACAGCAGAGGAGATGAGGAAACAGCAGAGGAGATGAGGAGACAGTAAAGGAGATGAGGAGATGAGGAGACAGCAGAGGAGATGAGGAGTTGAGGAGACAGCAGAGGAGATGAGGAGACAGCAGAGGAGATGAGGAGACAGCAGAGGAGATGAGGAGACAGCAGAGGAGACAGCAGAGGAGATGAGGAGACAGCAGAGGAGATGAGGAGACAGCAGAGGAGATGAGGAGACAGCAGAGGAGATAAGGAGACAGCAGAGGAGATGAGGAGACAGCAGAGGAGATGAGGAGACAGCAGAGGAGATGAGGAGACAGCAGAGGAGACAGCAGAGGAGATAAGGAGACAGCAGAGGAGATGAGGAGATGAGGAGACACCAGAGGAGATGAGGAGACACCAGAGGAGATGAGGAGACACCAGAGGAGATGGGGAGACACCAGAGGAGATGGGGAGACAGCAGAGGAGATGAGGAGACAGCAGAGGAGATGAGGAGACAGCAGAAGATGAGGAGATGAGGAGATGAGGAGACAACAGAGGAGATGAGGAGATGAGGAGACAGCAGAGGAGATGAGGAGACAGCAGACGAGATGAGGAGACAGCAGAGGAGACAGCAGAGGAGATGAGGAGACAGCAGACAAGATGAGGAGACAGCAGAGGAGATGAGGAGATGAGGAGACACCAGAGGAGATGAGGAGACAGCAGAGGAGATGAGGAGTTAGCAGAGGAGATGAGGAGACATCAGAGGAGACAGCAGAGGAGATGAGGAGACAACAGAGGAGATGAGGAGCCGAGGAGACAGCAGAGGAGATGAGGAGACAGCAGAGGAGATGAGGAGATGAGGAGACAGCAGAGGAGATGAGGAGACAGCAGAGCAGATGAGGAGACAGCAGAGGAGATGAGGAGACAGCAGAGGAGATGAGGAGACAGCAGAGGAGATGAGGAGACAGCAGAGGAGATGAGGAGACAGCAGAGGAGATGAGGAGACAGCAGAGGAGATGAGGAGACAGCAGATGAGATGAGGAGACAGCAGAGGAGATGAGGAGACAGCAGATGAGATGAGGAGACAGCAGACGAGATGAGGAGACAGCAGAGGAGATGAGGAGACAGCAGAGGAGACAGCAGAGGAGATGAGGAGACAGCAGAGGAGACAGCAGATGAGATGAGGAGACAGCAGAGGAGATGAGGAGACAGCAGAGGAGATGAGGAGACACCAGAGGAGATGAGGAGACACCAGAGGAGATGAGGAGACAGCAGAGGAGATGAGGAGACAGCAGAGGAGATGAGGAGACAGCAGAGGAGATGAGGAGATGAGGAGACAGCAGAGGAGATGAGGAGACAGCAGAGGAGATGAGGAGACAGTAGAGGAGATGAGGAGACAGCAGATGAGATGAGGAGACAGCAGAGGAGATGAGGAGACAGCAGAGGAGATGAGGAGACAGCAGAGGAGATAAGGAGACAGCAGAGGAGATGAGGAGACAGCAGAGGAGACAGCAGAGGAGATGAGGAGACAGCAGAGGAGATGAGGAGACAGCAGAGGAGATGAGGAGACAGCAGAGGAGATGAGGAGACAGCAGAGGAGATGAGGAGACAGCAGAGGAGATGAGGAGACAGCAGAGGAGATGAGGAGATGAGGAGACAGCAGAGGAGATGAGGAGATGAGGAGACAGCAGAGGAGATGAGGAGACAGCAGAGGAGATGAGGAGACAGCAGAGGAGATGAGGAGACAGCAGAGGAGATGAGGAGACAGCAGAGGAGATGAGGAGATGAGGAGACAGCAGAGGAGATGAGGAAACAGCAGAGGAGATGAGGAGACAGTAAAGGAGATGAGGAGATGAGGAGACAGCAGAGGAGATGAGGAGTTGAGGAGACAGCAGAGGAGATGAGGAGACAGCAGAGGAGATGAGGAGACAGCAGAGGAGATGAGGAGACAGCAGAGGAGACAGCAGAGGAGATGAGGAGACAGTAGAGGAGATGAGGAGACAGCAGAGGAGATGAGGAGACAGCAGAGGAGATGAGGAGACAGCAGAGGAGATGAGGAGACAGCAGAGGAGATAAGGAGACAGCAGAGGAGATGAGGAGACAGCAGAGGAGATAAGGAGACAGCAGAGGAGATGAGGAGACAGCAGAGGAGACAGCAGAGGAGATGAGGAGACAGCAGAGGAGATGAGGAGACAGCAGAGGAGATGAGGAGACAGCAGAGGAGATGAGGAGACAGCAGAGGAGATGAGGAGACAGCAGAGGAGATGAGGAGACAGCAGAGGAGATGAGGAGATGAGGAGACAGCAGAGGAGATGAGGAGATGAGGAGACAGCAGAGGAGATGAGGAGACAGCAGAGGAGATGAGGAGACAGCAGAGGAGATGAGGAGACAGCAGAGGAGATGAGGAGACAGCAGAGGAGATGAGGAGATGAGGAGACAGCAGAGGAGATGAGGAAACAGCAGAGGAGATGAGGAGACAGTAAAGGAGATGAGGAGATGAGGAGACAGCAGAGGAGATGAGGAGTTGAGGAGACAGCAGAGGAGATGAGGAGACAGCAGAGGAGATGAGGAGACAGCAGAGGAGATGAGGAGACAGCAGAGGAGACAGCAGAGGAGATGAGGAGACAGCAGAGGAGATGAGGAGACAGCAGAGGAGATGAGGAGACAGCAGAGGAGATAATGAGACAGCAGAGGAGATGAGGAGACAGCAGAGGAGATGAGGAGACAGCAGAGGAGATGAGGAGACAGCAGAGGAGACAGCAGAGGAGACAGCAGAGGAGATAAGGAGACAGCAGAGGAGATGAGGAGATGAGGAGACACCAGAGGAGATGAGGAGACAGCAGAGGAGATGAGGAGTTGAGGAGACAGCAGAGGAGATGAGGAGACAGCAGAGGAGATGAGGAGATGAGGAGACAGCAGAGGAGATAAGGAGACAGCAGAGGAGATGAGGAGACAGCAGAGGAGATGAGGAGATGAGGAGACACCAGAGGAGATGAGGAGATGAGGAGACAGCAGAGGAGATGAGGAGACAGCAGAGGAGAAAGCAGAGGAGATGAGGAAACAGCAGCGGAGATAAGGAGACAGCAGAGGAGACAGCAGAGGAGATGAGGAGACAGCAGAGGAGATGAGGAGACAGTAAAGGAGATGAGGAGACAGCAGAGGAGATGAGGAGACAGCAGAGGAGATGAGGAGACAGCAGAGGAGATGAGGAGACAGCAGAGGAGATAAGGAGACACCAGAGGAGATGAGGAGACAGCAGAGGAGATGAGGAGACAGCAGAGGAGACAGCAGAGGAGATGAGGAGACAGCAGAGGAGATGAGGAGATGAGGAGACACCAGAGGAGATGAGGACACAGCAGAGGAGATGAGGAGACAGCAGAGCAGATGAGGAGACAGCAGAGGAGATGAGGAGACACCAGAGGAGATGAGGAGACAGCAGAGGAGATGAGGAGACAGCAGAGGAGACATCAGAGGAGATGAGGAGACAGCAGAAGATGAGGATATGAGGAGACAACAGAGGAGATGAGGAGATGAGGAGACAGCAGAGGATATGAGGAGACAGCAGAGGAGATGAGGAGACAGCAGAGGGGATGAGGAGACAGCAGAGGAGATGAGGAGACAGCAGAGGAGATGAGGAGACAGCAGAGGAGATGTGGAGATGAGGTGACACCAGAGGAGATGAGGAGACAGCAGAGGAGATGAGGAGTTAGCAGAGGAGATGAGGAGACACCAGAGGAGATGATGAGATGAGGAGACACCAGAGGAGATGAGGAGACAGTAGAGGACATGAGGAGATAGCAGAGGAGATGAGGAGACATCAGATGAGATGAGGAGACACCAGAGGAGATGAGGAGACAGCAGAGGAGATGAGGAGACAGCAGAGGAGATGAGGAGACAGCAGAGGAGATTAGGAGACAGCAGAGGAGATTGGGAGACACAAAAGGAGATGAGACAGCAGAGGAGATGAGGAGACAGCAGAGGAGATGAGGAGACACCAGAGGAGATGAGGAGACAGCAGAGGAGATGAGGAGACAGCAGAGGAGATGAGGAGACAGCAGAGGAGACAGCAGAGGAGATGAGAAGACAGCAGAGGAGATGAGGAGACAGCAGAGGAGATGAGGAGACATCAGAGGAGATGAGGAGACAGCAGAGGAGATGAGGAGACAGCAGAGGAGATGAGGAGACAGCAGAGGAGACAGCAGAGGAGATGAGGAGACAGCAGAGGAGATGAGGAGACAGCAGAGGAGATGAGGAGATGAGGAGACAGCAGAGGAGATGAGGAGCCGAGGAGACAACAGAGGAGATGAGACAGCAAAGGAGATGAGGAGACATCAGAGGAGATGAGGAGACAGCAGAGGAGATGAGGAGACAGCAGAGGAGATGAGGAGACAGCAGAGGAGACAGCAGAGGAGATGAGGAGACAGCAGAGGAGATAAGGAGACACCAGAGGAGATGAGGAGACAGCAGAGGAGATAAGGAGACAGCAGAGGAGATGAGACAGCAGAGGAGATGAGGAGACAGCAGAGGAGATGAGGAGACAGCAGAGGAGATGGGGAGACAGCAGAGGAGATGAGGAGACAGCAGAGGAGATGAGGAGACAGCAGAGGAGACAGCAGAGGAGATGAGGAGACAGCAGAGGAGATGAGGAGACAGCAGAGGAGATGAGGATACAGCAGAGGAGATAAGGAGACAGCAGAGGAGATGAGGAGACAGCAGAGGAGATGAGGAGACAGCAGAGGAGATGAGGAGACAGCAGAGGAGACAGCAGAGGAGATAAGGAGACAGCAGAGGAGATGAGGAGATGAGGAGACACCAGAGGAGATGAGGAGACAGCAGAGGAGATGAGGAGACACCAGAGGAGATGAGGAGACACCAGAGGAGATGGGGAGACAGCAGAGGAGATGAGGAGACAGCAGAGGAGATGAGGAGACAGCAGAAGATGAGGAGATGAGGAGATGAGGAGACAACAGAGGAGATGAGGAGATGAGGAGACAGCAGAGGAGATGAGGAGACAGCAGAGGAGATGAGGAGACACCAGAGGAGATGAGGAGACAGCAGAGGAGATGATGAGACAGCAGAGGAGATGAGGAGACACCAGAGGAGATGAGGAGACAGCAGAGGAGATGAGGAGACAGCAGAGGAGACAGCAGAGGAGATGAGGAGACAGCAGAGGAGACAGCAGATGAGATGAGGAGACAGCAGAGGAGATGAGGAGACAGCAGAGGAGACAGCAGAGGAGATGAGGAGACAGCAGAGGAGATGAGGAGACAGCAGAGGAGATGAGGAGACACCAGAGGAGATGAGATGAGGAGACAGCAGAGGAGACATCAGAGGAGCTGAGGAGACAGCAGAGGAGATGAGGAGACAGCAGAGGAGATGAGGAGATGAGGAGACAGCAGAGGAGATGAGGAGCCGAGGAGACAGCAGAGGAGATGAGGAGACAGCAAAGGAGATGAGGAGACAGCAGAGGAGATGAGGAGACAGCAGAGGAGATGAGGAGACACCAGAGGAGATGAGGAGACATCAGAGGAGATGAGGAGACAGCAGAGGAGATGAGGAGACAGCAGAGGAGATGAGGAGACACCAGAGGAGATATGGAGACAGCAGAGGAGATGAGGAGACAGCAGAGGAGATGAGGAGACAGCAGAGGAGACAGCAGAGGAGATGAGGAGACACCAGAGGAGATGAGGAGACAGCAGAGGAGATGAGGAGACAGCAGAGGAGATGAGGAGACACCAGAGGAGATGAGGAGACAGCAGAGGAGATGATGAGACAGCAGAGGAGATGAGGAGACACCAGAGGAGATGAGGAGACACCAGGGGAGATGAGGAGACAGCAGAGGAGACAGCAGAGGAGATGAGGAGACAGCAGAGGAGACAGCAGATGAGATGAGGAGACAGCAGAGGAGATGAGGAGACAGCAGAGGAGACAGCAGAGGAGATGAGGAGACAGCAGAGGAGATGAGGAGACAGCAGAGGAGATGAGGAGACACCAGAGGAGATGAGATGAGGAGACAGCAGAGGAGACATCAGAGGAGCTGAGGAGACAGCAGAGGAGATGAGGAGACAGCAGAGGAGATGAGGAGATGAGGAGACAGCAGAGGAGATGAGGAGCCGAGGAGACAGCAGAGGAGCTGAGGAGACAGCAGAGGAGATGAGGAGACAGCAGAGGAGATGAGGAGATGAGGAGACAGCAGAGGAGATGAGGAGCCGAGGAGACAGCAGAGGAGATGAGGAGACAGCAAAGGAGATGAGGAGATGAGGAGACAGCAGAGGAGATGAGGAGACAGCAGAGGAGATGAGGAGACAGCAGAGGAGATGAGGAGACACCAGAGGAGATGGGGAGACAGCAGAGGAGATGAGGAGACAGCAGAGGAGATGAGGAGACAGCAGAAGATGAGGAGATGAGGAGACAACAGAGGAGATGAGGAGATGAGGAGACAGCAGAGGAGATGAGGAGACAGCAGACGAGATGAGGAGACAGCATAGGAGACAGCAGAGGAGATGAGGAGACAGCAGACGAGATGAGGAGACAGCAGAGGAGATGAGGAGATGCGGAGACACCAGAGGAGATGAGGAGACAGCAGAGGAGATGAGGAGTTAGCAGAGGAGATGAGGAGACATCAGAGGAGACAGCAGAGGAGATGAGGAGACAACAGATGAGATGAGGAGCCGAGGAGACAGCAGAGGAGATGAGGAGACAGCAGAGGAGATGAGGAGATGAGGAGACAGCAGAGGAGATGAGGAGACAGCAGAGCAGATGAGGAGATGAGGAGACAGCAGAGGAGATGAGGAGACAGCAGAGGAGATGAGGAGACAGCAGAGGAGATGAGGAGACAGCAGAGGAGATGATGAGATGAGGAGACAGCAGAGGAGATGAGGAGTTGAGGAGACAGCAGAGGAGATGAGGAGACAGCAGAGGAGATGAGGAGATGAGGAGACAGCAGAGGAGATAAGGAGACAGCAGAGGAGATGAGGAGACAGCAGAGGAGATGAGGAGATGAGGAGACACCAGAGGAGATGAGGAGATGAGGAGACAGCAGAGGAGATGAGGAGACAGCAGAGGAGAAAGCAGAGGAGATGAGGAAACAGCAGCGGAGATAAGAAGACAGCAGAGGAGACAGCAGAGGAGACAGCAGAGGAGATGAGGAGACAGCAGAGGAGATGAGGAGACAGTAAAGGAGATGAGGAGACAGCAGAGGAGATGAGGAGACAGCAGAGGAGATGAGGAGACAGCAGAGGAGATGAGGAGACAGCAGAGGAGATAAGGAGACACCAGAGGAGATGAGGAGACAGCAGAGGAGATGAGGAGATGAGGAGACAGCAGAGGAGATGAGGAGACAGCAGAGGAGATGAGGAGACAGCAGAGGAGATGAGGAGATGAGGAGACACCAGAGGAGATGAGGAGACAGCAGAGGAGATGAGGAGTTAGCAGAGGAGATGAGGAGACACCAGAGGAGATGATGAGATGAGGAGACACCAGAGGAGATGAGGAGACAGTAGAGGACATGAGGAGATAGCAGAGGAGATGAGGAGACATCAGATGAGATGAGGAGACACCAGAGGAGATGAGGAGACAGCAGAGGAGATGAGGAGACAGCAGAGGAGATGAGGAGACAGCAGAGGAGATGAGGAGACAGCAGAGGAGATTGGGAGACACAAGAGGAGATGAGGAGACAGCAGAGGAGATGAGGAGACAGCAGAGGAGATGAGGAGACACCAGAGGAGATGAGGAGACAGCAGAGGAGATGAGGAGACAGCAGAGGAGATGAGGAGACAGCAGAGGAGATGAGGAGACAGCAGAGGAGATAAGGAGACACCAGAGGAGATGAGGAGACAGCAGAGGAGATGAGGAGATGAGGAGACAGCAGAGGAGATGAGGAGACAGCAGAGGAGATGAGGAGACAGCAGAGGAGATGAGGAGACAGCAGAGGAGATGAGGAGATGAGGACACACCAGAGGAGATGAGGAGACAGTAAAGGAGATGAGGAGACAGCAGAGGAGATGAGGAGACAGCAGAGGAGATGAGGAGACAGCAGAGGAGATGAGGAGACAGCAGAGGAGATAAGGAGACACCAGAGGAGATGAGGAGACAGCAGAGGAGATGAGGAGATGAGGAGACAGCAGAGGAGATGAGGAGACAGCAGAGGAGATGAGGAGACAGCAGAGGAGATGAGGAGATGAGGAGACACCAGAGGAGATGAGGAGACAGCAGAGGAGATGAGGAGTTATCAGAGGAGATGAGGAGACACCAGAGGAGATGATGAGATGAGGAGACACCAGAGGAGATGAGGAGACAGTAGAGGACATGAGGAGATAGCAGAGGAGATGAGGAGACATCAGATGAGATGAGGAGACACCAGAGGAGATGAGGAGACAGCAGAGGAGATGAGGAGACACCAGAGGAGATGAGGAGACAGTAAAGGAGATGAGGAGACAGCAGAGGAGATGAGGAGACAGCAGAGGAGATGAGGAGACAGCAGAGGAGATGAGGAGACAGCAGAGGAGATAAGGAGACACCAGAGGAGATGAGGAGACAGCAGAGGAGATGAGGAGATGAGGAGACAGCAGAGGAGATGAGGAGACAGCAGAGGAGATGAGGAGACAGCAGAGGAGATGAGGAGACAGCAGAGGAGATGAGGAGATGAGGAGACACCAGAGGAGATGAGGAGACAGCAGAGGAGATGAGGAGACAGCAGAGGAGATGAGGAGACACCAGAGGAGATGATGAGATGAGGAGACACCAGAGGAGATGAGGAGACAGTAGAGGACATGAGGAGATAGCAGAGGAGATGAGGAGACATCAGATGAGATGAGGAGACACCAGAGGAGATGAGGAGACAGCAGAGGAGATGAGGAGACAGCAGAGGAGATGAGGAGACAGCAGAGGAGATGAGGAGACAGCAGAGGAGATGAGGAGACAGCAGAGGAGATTGGGAGACACAAGAGGAGATGAGGAGACAGCAGAGGAGATGAGGAGACAGCAGAGGAGATGAGGAGACACCAGAGGAGATGAGGAGACAGCAGATGAGATGAGGAGACAGCAGAGGAGATGAGGAGATGAGGAGACAGCAGAGGAGATGAGGAGACAGCAGAGGAGATGAGGAGACAGCAGAGGAGATGAGGAGACAGCAGAGGAGATGAGGAGATGAGGAGACACCAGAGGAGATGAGGAGACAGTAAAGGAGATGAGGAGACAGCAGAGGAGATGAGGAGACAGCAGAGGAGATGAGGAGACAGCAGAGGAGATGAGGAGACAGCAGAGGAGATAAGGAGACACCAGAGGAGATGAGGAGACAGCAGAGGAGATGAGGAGATGAGGAGACAGCAGAGGAGATGAGGAGACAGCAGAGGAGATGAGGAGACAGCAGAGGAGATGAGGAGACAGCAGAGGAGATGAGGAGACACCAGAGGAGATGAGGAGACAGCAGAGGAGATGAGGAGTTAGCAGATGAGATGAGGAGACACCAGAGGAGATGATGAGATGAGGAGACACCAGAGGAGATGAGGAGACAGTAGAGGACATGAGGAGATAGCAGAGGAGATGAGGAGACATCAGATGAGATGAGGAGACACCAGAGGAGATGAGGAGACAGCAGAGGAGATGAGGAGACAGCAGAGGAGATGAGGAGACAGCAGAGGAGATTGGGAGACACAAGAGGAGATGAGGAGACAGCAGAGGAGATGAGGAGACAGCAGAGGAGATGAGGAGACACAAGAGGAGATGAGGAGACAGCAGAGGAGATGAGGAGACAGCAGAGGAGATGAGGAGACAGCAGAGGAGACAGCAGAGGAGATGAGAAGACAGCAGAGGAGATGAGGAGACATCAGATGAGATGAGGAGACAGCAGAGGAGATGAGGAGACAGCAGAGGAGATGAGGAGACAGCAGAGGAGACAGCAGAGGAGATGAGGAGACAGCAGAGGAGATGAGGAGACAGCAGAGGAGATGAGGAGACAGCAGAGGAGATGAGGAGATGAGGAGACAGCAGAGGAGATGAGGAGCCGAGGAGACAACAGAGGAGATGAGACAGCAAAGGAGATGAGGAGATGAGGAGACAGCAGAGGAGATGAGGAGACAGCAGAGGAGATGAGGAGACAGCAGAGGAGATAAGGAGACACAAGAGGAGATGAGGAGACAGCAGAGGAGATAAGGAGACAGCAGAGGAGATGAGACAGCAGAGGAGATGAGAAGACAGCAGAGGAGATGGGGAGACAGCAGAGGAGATGAGGAGACAGCAGAGGAGACAGCAGAGGAGATGAGGAGACAGCAGAGGAGATGAGGAGACAGCAGAGGAGATGAGGAGACAGCAGAGGAGATGAGGAGACAGCAGAGGAGATGAGGAGACAGCAGAGGAGATGAGGAGATGAGGAGACAGCAGAGGAGATGAGGAGATGAGGAGACAGCAGAGGAGATGAGGAGACAGCAGAGGAGATGAGGAGACAGCAGAGGAGATGAGGAGACAGCAGAGGTGATGAGGAGATGAGGAGACAGCAGAGGAGATGAGGAAACAGCAGAGGAGATGAGGAGACAGTAAAGGAGATGAGGAGATGAGGAGACAGCAGAGGAGATGAGGAGTTGAGGAGACAGCAGAGGAGATGAGGAGACAGCAGAGGAGATGAGGAGACAGCAGAG
Organism: Notolepis coatsorum; assembly: GCF_963971535.1. Classification (NCBI taxonomy): domain Eukaryota; kingdom Metazoa; phylum Chordata; class Actinopteri; order Aulopiformes; family Paralepididae; genus Notolepis; species Notolepis coatsorum. The sequence goes on from NW_028170392.1 coordinate 132,475, forward strand.
GAGATGAGGAGACAGCAGAGGAGATGAGGAGACAGCAGAGGAGATGAGGAGACAGCAGAGGAGATGAGGAGACAGCAGAGGAGATAAGGAGACAGCAGAGGAGATGAGGAGACAGCAGAGGAGATGATGAGACAGCAGAGGAGATGAGGAGACAGCAGAGGAGACAGCAGAGGAGATAAGGAGACAGCAGAGGAGATGAGGAGATGAGGAGACACCAGAGGAGATGAGGAGACAGCAGTGGAGATGAGGAGAAATCAGAGGAGATGAGGAGACACCAGAGGAGATGGGGAGACAGCAGAGGAGATGAGGAGACAGCAGAGGAGATGAGGAGACAGCAGAAGATGAGGAGATGAGGAGACAACAGAGGAGATGAGGAGATGAGGAGACAGCAGAGGAGATGAGGAGACAGCAGACGAGATGAGGAGACAGCAGAGGAGACATCAGAGGAGATGAGGAGACAGCAGACGAGATGAGGAGACAGCAGAGGAGATGAGGAGATGAGGAGAAACCAGAGGAGATGAGGAGACAGCAGAGGAGATGAGGAGTTAGCAGAGGAGATGAGGAGACATCAGAGGAGACAGCAGAGGAGATGAGGAGACAACAGAGGAGATGAGGAGCCGAGGAGACAGCAGAGGAGATGAGGAGACAGCAGAGGAGATGAGGAGATGAGGAGACAGCAGAGGAGATGAGGAGACAGCAGAGCAGATGAGGAGATGAGGAGACAGCAGAGGAGATGAGGAGACAGCAGAGGAGATGAGGAGACAGCAGAGGAGATGAGGAGACAGCAGAGGAGATGATGAGATGAGGAGACAGCAGAGGAGATGAGGAGTTGAGGAGACAGCAGAGGAGATGAGGAGACAGCAGAGGAGATGAGGAGATGAGGAGACAGCAGAGGAGATAAGGAGACAGCAGAGGAGATGAGGAGACAGCAGAGGAGATGAGGAGATGAGGAGACACCAGAGGAGATGAGGAGATGAGGAGACAGCAGAGGAGATGAGGAGACAGCAGAGGAGAAAGCAGAGGAGATGAGGAAACAGCAGCGGAGATAAGAAGACAGCAGAGGAGACAGCAGAGGAGACAGCAGAGGAGATGAGGAGACAGCAGAGGAGATGAGGAGACAGTAAAGGAGATGAGGAGACATCAGAGGAGATGAGGAGACAGCAGAGGAGATGAGGAGACAGCAGAGGAGATGAGGAGACAGCAGAGGAGATAAGGAGACACCAGAGGAGATGAGGAGACAGCAGAGGAGATGAGGAGATGAGGAGACAGCAGAGGAGATGAGGAGACAGCAGAGGAGATGAGGAGACAGCAGAGGAGATGAGGAGACAGCAGAGGAGATGAGGAGACAGCAGAGGAGATGAGGAGATGAGGAGACACCAGAGGAGATGAGGAGACAGCAGAGGAGATGAGGAGTTAGCAGAGGAGATGAGGAGACACCAGAGGAGATGATGAGATGAGGAGACACCAGAGGAGATGAGGAGACAGTAGAGGACATGAGGAGACAGCAGAGGAGACAGCAGAGGAGATGAGGAGACAGCAGAGGAGATGAGGAGACAGCAGAGGAGATGAGGAGACAGCAGAGGAGATGAGGAGATGAGGAGACAGCAGAGGAGATGAGGAGCCGAGGAGACAACAGAGGAGATGAGACAGCAAAGGAGATGAGGAGATGAGGAGACAGCAGAGGAGATGAGGAGACAGCAGAGGAGATGAGGAGACAGCAGAGGAGATAAGGAGACACCAGAGGAGATGAGGAGACAGCAGAGGAGATAAGGAGACAGCAGAGGAGATGAGACAGCAGAGGAGATGAGAAGACAGCAGAGGAGATGGGGAGACAGCAGAGGAGATGAGGAGACAGCAGAGGAGACAGCAGAGGAGATGAGGAGACAGCAGAGGAGATGAGGAGACAGCAGAGGAGATGAGGAGACAGCAGAGGAGATGAGGAGACAGCAGAGGAGATGAGGAGACAGCAGAGGAGATGAGGAGATGAGGAGACAGCAGAGGAGATGAGGAGATGAGGAGACAGCAGAGGAGATGAGGAGACAGCAGAGGAGATGAGGAGACAGCAGAGGAGATGAGGAGACAGCAGAGGTGATGAGGAGATGAGGAGACAGCAGAGGAGATGAGGAAACAGCAGAGGAGATGAGGAGACAGTAAAGGAGATGAGGAGATGAGGAGACAGCAGAGGAGATGAGGAGTTGAGGAGACAGCAGAGGAGATGAGGAGACAGCAGAGGAGATGAGGAGACAGCAGAGGAGATGAGGAGACAGCAGAGGAGATGAGGAGACAGCAGAGGAGATGAGGAGACAGCAGAGGAGATGAGGAGACAGCAGAGGAGATAAGGAGACAGCAGAGGAGATGAGGAGACAGCAGAGGAGATGATGAGACAGCAGAGGAGATGAGGAGACAGCAGAGGAGACAGCAGAGGAGATAAGGAGACAGCAGAGGAGATGAGGAGATGAGGAGACACCAGAGGAGATGAGGAGACAGCAGTGGAGATGAGGAGAAATCAGAGGAGATGAGGAGACACCAGAGGAGATGGGGAGACAGCAGAGGAGATGAGGAGACAGCAGAGGAGATGAGGAGACAGCAGAAGATGAGGAGATGAGGAGACAACAGAGGAGATGAGGAGATGAGGAGACAGCAGAGGAGATGAGGAGACAGCAGACGAGATGAGGAGACAGCAGAGGAGACATCAGAGGAGATGAGGAGACAGCAGACGAGATGAGGAGACAGCAGAGGAGATGAGGAGATGAGGAGAAACCAGAGGAGATGAGGAGACAGCAGAGGAGATGAGGAGTTAGCAGAGGAGATGAGGAGACATCAGAGGAGACAGCAGAGGAGATGAGGAGACAACAGAGGAGATGAGGAGCCGAGGAGACAGCAGAGGAGATGAGGAGACAGCAGAGGAGATGAGGAGATGAGGAGACAGCAGAGGAGATGAGGAGACAGCAGAGCAGATGAGGAGATGAGGAGACAGCAGAGGAGATGAGGAGACAGCAGAGGAGATGAGGAGACAGCAGAGGAGATGAGGAGACAGCAGAGGAGATGATGAGATGAGGAGACAGCAGAGGAGATGAGGAGTTGAGGAGACAGCAGAGGAGATGAGGAGACAGCAGAGGAGATGAGGAGATGAGGAGACAGCAGAGGAGATAAGGAGACAGCAGAGGAGATGAGGAGACAGCAGAGGAGATGAGGAGATGAGGAGACACCAGAGGAGATGAGGAGATGAGGAGACAGCAGAGGAGATGAGGAGACAGCAGAGGAGAAAGCAGAGGAGATGAGGAAACAGCAGCGGAGATAAGAAGACAGCAGAGGAGACAGCAGAGGAGACAGCAGAGGAGATAAGGAGACACCAGAGGAGATGAGGAGACAGCAGAGGAGATGAGGAGATGAGGAGACAGCAGAGGAGATGAGGAGACAGCAGAGGAGATGAGGAGACAGCAGAGGAGATGAGGAGACAGCAGAGGAGATGAGGAGACAGCAGAGGAGATGAGGAGATGAGGAGACACCAGAGGAGATGAGGAGACAGCAGAGGAGATGAGGAGTTAGCAGAGGAGATGAGGAGACACCAGAGGAGATGATGAGATGAGGAGACACCAGAGGAGATGAGGAGACAGTAGAGGACATGAGGAGATAGCAGAGGAGATGAGGAGACATCAGATGAGATGAGGAGACACCAGAGGAGATGAGGAGACAGCAGAGGAGATGAGGAGACAGCAGAGGAGATGAGGAGACAGCAGAGGAGATGAGGAGACAGCAGAGGAGATTGGGAGACACAAGAGGAGATGAGGAGACAGCAGAGGAGATGAGGAGACAGCAGAGGAGATGAGGAGACACCAGAGGAGATGAGGAGACAGCAGAGGAGATGAGGAGACAGCAGAGGAGATGAGGAGACAGCAGAGGAGATGAGGAGACAGCAGAGGAGATAAGGAGACACCAGAGGAGATGAGGAGACAGCAGAGGAGATGAGGAGATGAGGAGACAGCAGAGGAGATGAGGAGATGAGGAGACAGCAGAGGAGACAGCAGAGGAGATGAGGAGACAGCAGAGGAGATGAGGAGATGAGGACACACCAGAGGAGATGAGGAGACAGTAAAGGAGATGAGGAGACAGCAGAGGAGATGAGGAGACAGCAGAGGAGATGAGGAGACAGCAGAGGAGATGAGGAGACAGCAGAGGAGATAAGGAGACACCAGAGGAGATGAGGAGACAGCAGAGGAGATGAGGAGATGAGGAGACAGCAGAGGAGATGAGGAGACAGCAGAGGAGATGAGGAGACAGCAGAGGAGATGAGGAGATGAGGAGACACCAGAGGAGATGAGGAGACAGCAGAGGAGATGAGGAGTTATCAGAGGAGATGAGGAGACACCAGAGGAGATGATGAGATGAGGAGACACCAGAGGAGATGAGGAGACAGTAGAGGACATGAGGAGATAGCAGAGGAGATGAGGAGACATCAGATGAGATGAGGAGACACCAGAGGAGATGAGGAGACAGCAGAGGAGATGAGGAGACACCAGAGGAGATGAGGAGACAGTAAAGGAGATGAGGAGACAGCAGAGGAGATGAGGAGACAGCAGAGGAGATGAGGAGACAGCAGAGGAGATGAGGAGACAGCAGAGGAGATAAGGAGACACCAGAGGAGATGAGGAGACAGCAGAGGAGATGAGGAGATGAGGAGACAGCAGAGGAGATGAGGAGACAGCAGAGGAGATGAGGAGACAGCAGAGGAGATGAGGAGACAGCAGAGGAGATGAGGAGACACCAGAGGAGATGAGGAGACAGCAGAGGAGATGAGGAGACAGCAGAGGAGATGAGGAGACACCAGAGGAGATGATGAGATGAGGAGACACCAGAGGAGATGAGGAGACAGTAGAGGACATGAGGAGATAGCAGAGGAGATGAGGAGACATCAGATGAGATGAGGAGACACCAGAGGAGATGAGGAGACAGCAGAGGAGATGAGGAGACAGCAGAGGAGATGAGGAGACAGCAGAGGAGATGAGGAGACAGCAGAGGAGATGAGGAGACAGCAGAGGAGATTGGGAGACACAAGAGGAGATGAGGAGACAGCAGAGGAGATGAGGAGACAGCAGAGGAGATGAGGAGACACCAGAGGAGATGAGGAGACAGCAGAGGAGATGAGGAGACAGCAGAGGAGATGAGGAGATGAGGAGACAGCAGAGGAGATGAGGAGACAGCAGAGGAGATGAGGAGACAGCAGAGGAGATGAGGAGACAGCAGAGGAGATGAGGAGATGAGGAGACACCAGAGGAGATGAGGAGACAGTAAAGGAGATGAGGAGACAGCAGAGGAGATGAGGAGACAGCAGAGGAGATGAGGAGACAGCAGAGGAGATGAGGAGACAGCAGAGGAGATAAGGAGACACCAGAGGAGATGAGGAGACAGCAGAGGAGATGAGGAGATGAGGAGACAGCAGAGGAGATGAGGAGACAGCAGAGGAGATGAGGTGACAGCAGAGGAGATGAGGAGACACCAGAGGAGATGAGGAGACAGCAGAGGAGATGAGGAGTTAGCAGAGGAGATGAGGAGACACCAGAGGAGATGATGAGATGAGGAGACACCAGAGGAGATGAGGAGACAGTAGAGGACATGAGGAGATAGCAGAGGAGATGAGGAGACATCAGATGAGATGAGGAGACACCAGAGGAGATGAGGAGACAGCAGAGGAGATGAGGAGACAGCAGAGGAGATGAGGAGACAGCAGAGGAGATGAGGAGACAGCAGAGGAGATGAGGAGACACAAGAGGAGATGAGGAGACAGCAGAGGAGATGAGGAGACAGCAGAGGAGATGAGGAGACAGCAGAGGAGACAGCAGAGGAGATGAGAAGACAGCAGAGGAGATGAGGAGACATCAGATGAGATGAGGAGACAGCAGAGGAGATGAGGAGACAGCAGAGGAGATGAGGAGACAGCAGAGGAGACAGCAGAGGAGATGAGGAGACAGCAGAGGAGATGAGGAGACAGCAGAGGAGATGAGGAGACAGCAGAGGAGATGAGGAGATGAGGAGACAGCAGAGGAGATGAGGAGCCGAGGAGACAACAGAGGAGATGAGACAGCAAAGGAGATGAGGAGATGAGGAGACAGCAGAGGAGATGAGGAGACAGCAGAGGAGATGAGGAGACAGCAGAGGAGATAAGGAGACACCAGAGGAGATGAGGAGACAGCAGAGGAGATAAGGAGACAGCAGAGGAGATGAGACAGCAGAGGAGATGAGAAGACAGCAGAGGAGATGGGGAGACAGCAGAGGAGATGAGGAGACAGCAGAGGAGACAGCAGAGGAGATGAGGAGACAGCAGAGGAGATGAGGAGACAGCAGAGGAGATGAGGAGACAGCAGAGGAGATGAGGAGACAGCAGAGGAGATGAGGAGACAGCAGAGGAGATGAGGAGATGAGGAGACAGCAGAGGAGATGAGGAGATGAGGAGACAGCAGAGGAGATGAGGAGACAGCAGAGGAGATGAGGAGACAGCAGAGGAGATGAGGAGACAGCAGAGGTGATGAGGAGATGAGGAGACAGCAGAGGAGATGAGGAAACAGCAGAGGAGATGAGGAGACAGTAAAGGAGATGAGGAGATGAGGAGACAGCAGATGAGATGAGGAGTTGAGGAGACAGCAGAGGAGATGAGGAGACAGCAGAGGAGATGAGGAGACAGCAGAGGAGATGAGGAGACAGCAGAGGAGACAGCAGAGGAGATGAGGAGACAGCAGAGGAGATGAGGAGACAGCAGAGGAGATGAGGAGACAGCAGAGGAGATAAGGAGACAGCAGAGGAGATGAGGAGACAGCAGAGGAGATGATGAGACAGCAGAGGAGATGAGGAGACAGCAGAGGAGACAGCAGAGGAGATAAGGAGACAGCAGAGGAGATGAGGAGATGAGGAGACACCAGAGGAGATGAGGAGACAGCAGAGGAGATGAGGAGAAATCAGAGGAGATGAGGAGACACCAGAGGAGATGGGGAGACAGCAGAGGAGATGAGGAGACAGCAGAGGAGATCAGGAGACAGCAGAAGATGAGGAGATGAGGAGACAACAGAGGAGATGAGGAGATGAGGAGACAGCAGAGGAGATGAGGAGACAGCAGACGAGTTGAGGAGACAGCAGAGGAGACATCAGAGGAGATGAGGAGACAGCAGACAAGATGAGGAGACAGCAGAGGAGATGAGGAGATGAGGAGACACCAGAGGAGATGAGGAGACAGCAGAGGAGATGAGGAGTTAGCAGAGGAGATGAGGAGACATCAGAGGAGACAGCAGAGGAGATGAGGAGACAACAGAGGAGATGAGGAGCCGAGGAGACAGCAGAGGAGATGAGGAGACAGCAGAGGAGATGAGGAGATGAGGAGACAGCAGAGGAGATGAGGAGACAGCAGAGCAGATGAGGAGATGAGGAGACAGCAGAGGAGATGAGGAGACAGCAGAGGAGATGAGGAGACAGCAGAGGAGATGAGGAGACAGCAGAGGAGATGATGAGATGAGGAGACAGCAGAGGAGATGAGGAGTTGAGGAGACAGCAGAGGAGATGAGGATTCAGCAGAGGAGATGAGGAGATGAGGAGACAGCAGAGGAGATAAGGAGACAGCAGAGGAGATGAGGAGACAGCAGAGGAGATGAGGAGATGAGGAGACACCAGAGGAGATGAGGAGATGAGGAGACAGCAGAGGAGATGAGGAGACAGCAGAGGAGAAAGCAGAGGAGATGAGGAAACAGCAGCGGAGATAAGAAGACAGCAGAGGAGACAGCAGAGGAGACAGCAGAGGAGATGAGGAGACAGCAGAGGAGATGAGGAGACAGTAAAGGAGATGAGGAGACAGCAGAGGAGATGAGGAGACAGCAGAGGAGATGAGGAGACAGCAGAGGAGATGAGGAGACAGCAGAGGAGATAAGGAGACACCAGAGGAGATGAGGAGACAGCAGAGGAGATGAGGAGATGAGGAGACAGCAGAGGAGATGAGGAGACAGCAGAGGAGATGAGGAGACAGCAGAGGAGATGAGGAGACAGCAGAGGAGATGAGGAGACAGCAGAGGAGATGAGGAGATGAGGAGACACCAGAGGAGATGAGGAGACAGCAGAGGAGATGAGGAGTTAGCAGAGGAGATGAGGAGTTAGCAGAGGAGATGAGGAGACACCAGAGGAGATGATGAGATGAGGAGACACCAGAGGAGATGAGGAGACAGTAGAGGACATGAGGAGATAGCAGAGGAGATGAGGAGACATCAGATGAGATGAGGAGACACCAGAGGAGATGAGGAGACAGCAGAGGAGATGAGGAGACAGCAGAGGAGATGAGGAGACAGCAGAGGAGATGAGGAGACAGCAGAGGAGATTGGGAGACACAAGAGGAGATGAGGAGACAGCAGAGGAGATGAGGAGACAGCAGAGGAGATGAGGAGACACCAGAGGAGATGAGGAGACAGCAGAGGAGATGAGGAGACAGCAGAGGAGATGAGGAGACAGCAGAGGAGATGAGGAGACAGCAGAGGAGATAAGGAGACACCAGAGGAGATGAGGAGACAGCAGAGGAGATGAGGAGATGAGGAGACAGCAGAGGAGATGAGGAGACAGCAGAGGAGATGAGGAGACAGCAGAGGAGATGAGGAGACAGCAGAGGAGATGAGGAGATGAGGACACACCAGAGGAGATGAGGAGACAGTAAAGGAGATGAGGAGACAGCAGAGCAGATGAGGAGACAGCAGAGGAGATGAGGAGACAGCAGAGGAGATGAGGAGACAGCAGAGGAGATAAGGAGACACCAGAGGAGATGAGGAGACAGCAGAGGAGATGAGGAGATGAGGAGACAGCAGAGGAGATGAGGAGACAGCAGAGGAGATGAGGAGACAGCAGAGGAGATGAGGAGACAGCAGAGGAGATGAGGAGATGAGGAGACACCAGAGGAGATGAGGAGACAGCAGAGGAGATGAGGAGTTAGCAGAGGAGATGAGGAGACACCAGAGGAGATGATGAGATGAGGAGACACCAGAGGAGATGAGGAGACAGTAGAGGACATGAGGAGATAGCAGAGGAGATGAGGAGACATCAGATGAGATGAGGAGACACCAGAGGAGATGAGGAGACAGCAGAGGAGATGAGGAGACAGCAGAGGAGATGAGGAGACAGCAGAGGAGATGAGGAGACAGCAGAGGAGATTGGGAGACACAAGAGGAGATGAGGAGACAGCAGAGGAGATGAGGAGACAGCAGAGGAGATGAGGAGACACCAGAGGAGATGAGGAGACAGCAGAGGAGATGAGGAGACAGCAGAGGAGATGAGGAGACAGCAGAGGAGATGAGGAGACAGCCGAGGAGATAAGGAGACACCAGAGGAGATGAGGAGACAGCAGAGGAGATGAGGAGATGAGGAGACAGCAGAGGAGATGAGGAGACAGCAGAGGAGATGAGGAGACAGCAGAGGAGATGAGGAGACAGCAGAGGAGATGAGGAGATGAGGAGACACCAGAGGAGATGAGGAGACAGTAAAGGAGATGAGGAGACAGCAGAGGAGATGAGGAGACAGCAGAGGAGATGAGGAGACAGCAGAGGAGATGAGGAGACAGCCGAGGAGATAAGGAGACACCAGAGGAGATGAGGAGACAGCAGAGGAGATGAGGAGATGAGGAGACAGCAGAGGAGATGAGGAGACAGCAGAGGAGATGAGGAGACAGCAGAGGAGATGAGGAGACAGCAGAGGAGATGAGGAGATGAGGAGACACCAGAGGAGATGAGGAGACAGTAAAGGAGATGAGGAGACAGCAGAGGAGATGAGGAGACAGCAGAGGAGATGAGGAGACAGCAGAGGAGATAAGGAGACACCAGAGGAGATGAGGAGACAGCAGAGGAGATGAGGAGATGAGGAGACAGCAGAGGAGATGAGGAGACAGCAGAGGAGATGAGGAGACAGCAGAGGAGATGAGGAGACAGCAGAGGAGATGAGGAGATGAGGAGACACCAGAGGAGATGAGGAGACAGCAGAGGAGATGAGGAGTTAGCAGAGGAGATGAGGAGACACCAGAGGAGATGATGAGATGAGGAGACACCAGAGGAGATGAGGAGACAGTAGAGGACATGAGGAGATAGCAGAGGAGATGAGGAGACATCAGATGAGATGAGGAGACACCAGAGGAGATGAGGAGACAGCAGAGGAGATGAGGAGACAGCAGAGGAGATGAGGAGACAGCAGAGGAGATGAGGAGACAGCAGAGGAGATTGGGAGACACAAGAGGAGATGAGGAGACAGCAGAGGAGATGAGGAGACAGCAGAGGAGATGAGGAGACACCAGAGGAGATGAGGAGACAGCAGAGGAGATGAGGAGACAGCAGAGGAGATGAGGAGACAGCAGAGGAGATGAGGAGACAGCAGAGGAGATAAGGAGACACCAGAGGAGATGAGGAGACAGCAGAGGAGATGAGGAGATGAGGAGACAGCAGAGGAGATGAGGAGACAGCAGAGGAGATGAGGAGACAGCAGAGGAGATGAGGAGACAGCAGAGGAGATGAGGAGATGAGGAGACACCAGAGGAGATGAGGAGACAGTAAAGGAGATGAGGAGACAGCAGAGGAGATGAGGAGACAGCAGAGGAGATGAGGAGACAGCAGAGGAGATGAGGAGACAGCAGAGGAGATAAGGAGACACCAGAGGAGATGAGGAGACAGCAGAGGAGATGAGGAGATGAGGAGACAGCAGAGGAGATGAGGAGACAGCAGAGGAGATGAGGAGACAGCAGAGGAGATGAGGAGACAGCAGAGGAGATGAGGAGATGAGGAGACACCAGAGGAGATGAGGAGACAGCAGAGGAGATGAGGAGACAGCAGAGGAGATGAGGAGACACCAGAGGAGATGATGAGATGAGGAGACACCAGAGGAGATGAGGAGACAGTAGAGGACATGAGGAGATAGCAGAGGAGATGAGGAGACATCAGATGAGATGAGGAGACACCAGAGGAGATGAGGAGACAGCAGAGGAGATGAGGAGACAGCAGAGGAGATGAGGAGACAGCAGAGGAGATGAGGAGACAGCAGAGGAGATGAGGAGACAGCAGAGGAGATTGGGAGACACAAGAGGAGATGAGGAGACAGCAGAGGAGATGAGGAGACAGCAGAGGAGATGAGGAGACACCAGAGGAGATGAGGAGACAGCAGAGGAGATGAGGAGACAGCAGAGGAGATGAGGAGATGAGGAGACAGCAGAGGAGATGAGGAGACAGCAGAGGAGATGAGGAGACAGCAGAGGAGATGAGGAGACAGCAGAGGAGATGAGGAGATGAGGAGACACCAGAGGAGATGAGGAGACAGTAAAGGAGATGAGGAGACAGCAGAGGAGATGAGGAGACAGCAGAGGAGATGAGGAGACAGCAGAGGAGATGAGGAGACAGCAGAGGAGATAAGGAGACACCAGAGGAGATGAGGAGACAGCAGAGGAGATGAGGAGATGAGGAGACAGCAGAGGAGATGAGGAGACAGCAGAGGAGATGAGGAGACAGCAGAGGAGATGAGGAGACAGCAGAGCAGATGAGGAGACAGCAGAGGAGATGAGGAGACACCAGAGGAGATGAGGAGACAGCAGAGGAGATGAGGAGTTAGCAGAGGAGATGAGGAGACACCAGAGGAGATGATGAGATGAGGAGACACCAGAGGAGATGAGGAGACAGTAGAGGACATGAGGAGATAGCAGAGGAGATGAGGAGACATCAGATGAGATGAGGAGACACCAGAGGAGATGAGGAGACAGCAGAGGAGATGAGGAGACAGCAGAGGAGATGAGGAGACAGCAGAGGAGATGAGGAGACAGCAGAGGAGATTGGGAGACACAAGAGGAGATGAGGAGACAGCAGAGGAGATGAGGAGACAGCAGAGGAGATGAGGAGACACCAGAGGAGATGAGGAGACAGCAGAGGAGATGAGGAGACAGCAGAGGAGATGAGGAGACAGCAGAGGAGACAGCAGAGGAGATGTCTCCTCATCTCCTCTGCTGTCTCCTCATCTCCTCTGCTGTCTCCTCATCTCCTTTGCTGTCTCCTCATCTCCTCTGGTGTCTCCTCATCTCCTCTGATGTCTCATCATCTCCTCTGCTGTCTCCTCATCTCCTCTGCTGTCTCCTCATCTCCTCTGCTGTCTCCTCATCTCCTCTGCTGTCTCCTCATCTCCTTTGCTGTCTCCTCATCTCCTCTGGTGTCTCCTCATCTCCTCTGATGTCTCATCATCTCCTCTGCTGTCTCCTCATCTCCTCTGCTGTCTCCTCATCTCCTCTGCTGTCTCCTCATCTCCTCTGCTGTCTCCTCATCTCCTTTGCTGTCTCCTCATCTCCTCTGGTGTCTCCTCATCTCCTCTGATGTCTCATCATCTCCTCTGCTGTCTCCTCATCTCCTCTGCTGTCTCCTCATCTCCTCTGCTGTCTCCTCATCTCCTCTGCTGTCTCCTCATCTCATTTGCTGTCTCCTCATCTCCTCTGGTGTCTCCTCATCTCCTCTGATGTCTCATCATCTCCTCTGCTGTCTCCTCATCTCCTCTGCTGTCTCCTCATCTCCTCTGCTGTCTCCTCATCTCCTCTGCTGTCTCCTCATCTCCTTTGCTGTCTCCTCATCTCCTCTGGTGTCTCCTCATCTCCTCTGATGTCTCATCATCTCCTCTGCTGTCTCCTCATCTCCTCTGCTGTCTCCTCATCTCCTCTGCTGTCTCCTCATCTCCTCTGCTGTCTCCTCATCTCCTTTGCTGTCTCCTCATCTCCTCTGGTGTCTCCTCATCTCCTCTGATGTCTCATCATCTCCTCTGCTGTCTCCTCATCTCCTCTGCTGTCTCCTCATCTCCTCTGCTGTCTCCTCATCTCCTCTGCTGTCTCCTCATCTCCTTTGCTGTCTCCTCATCTCCTCTGGTGTCTCCTCATCTCCTCTGATGTCTCATCATCTCCTCTGCTGTCTCCTCATCTCCTCTGCTGTCTCCTCATCTCCTCTGCTGTCTCCTCATCTCCTCTGCTGTCTCCTCATCTCCTTTGCTGTCTCCTCATCTCCTCTGGTGTCTCCTCATCTCCTCTGATGTCTCATCATCTCCTCTGCTGTCTCCTCATCTCCTCTGCTGTCTCCTCATCTCCTCTGCTGTCTCCTCATCTCCTCTGCTGTCTCCTCATCTCCTTTGCTGTCTCCTCATCTCCTCTGGTGTCTCCTCATCTCCTCTGGTGTCTCCTCATCTCCTCTGCTGTCTCCTCATCTCCTCTGCTGTCTCCTCATCTCCTCTGCTGTCTCCTCATCTCCTCTGCTGTCTCCTCATCTCCTCTGCTGTCTCCTCATCTCCTCTGCTGTCTCCTCATCTCCTCTGTGCTGTCTCCTCATCTCCTCTGCTGTCTCCTCATCTCCTCTACTGTCTCCTCATCTCCTCTGCTGTCTCCTCATCTCCTCTGCTGTCTCCTCAACTCCTCTGCTGTCTCCTCATCTCCTCTGCTGAGATGAGGAGATGAGGAGACAGCAGAGGAGATGAGGAGACAGCAGAGGAGATGAGGAGATGAGGAGACAGCAGAGGAGATGAGGAGACAGCAGAGGAGTTGAGGAGACAGCAGAGGAGATGAGGAGACAGCAGAGGAGATGAGGAGACAGTAGAGGAGATGAGGAGACAGCAGAGGAGATGAGGAGACAGCACAGAGGAGATGAGGAGACAGCAGAGGAGATGAGGAGACAGCAGAGGAGATAAGGAGACAGCAGAGGAGATGAGGAGACAGCAGAAGGGAGCAGACGAGATGAGGAGACAGCAGAGGAGATGATGAGACAGCAGAGGAGACAGCAGAGGAGATGAGGAGACAGCATAGGAGATTAGGAGACAGCAGAGAAGATGAGGAGACAGCAGAGGAGAGGAGGAGACAGCAGAGGAGATGAGGAGACAGTAGAGGAGATGAGGAGATGAAGAGACAGCAGAGGAGATGAGGAGACAGCAGAGGAGATGAGGAGACAGCAGAGGAGATGAGGAGATGAGGAGACAGCAGAGGAGATGAGGAAACAGCAGAGGAGATGAGGAGACAGTAAAGGAGATGAGGAGATGAGGAGACAGCAGAGGAGATGAGGAGTTGAGGAGACAGCAGAGGAGATGAGGAGACAGCAGAGGAGATGAGGAGACAGCAGAGAAGATGAGGAGACAGCAGAGGAGACAGCAGAGGAGATGAGGAGACAGCAGAGGAGATGAGGAGACAGCAGAGGAGATGAGGAGACAGCAGAGGAGATAAGGAGACAGCAGAGGAGATGAGGAGACAGCAGAGGAGATGAGGAGACAGCAGAGGAGATGAGGTGACAGCAGAGGAGACAGCAGAGGAGATGAGGAGACAGCAGAGGAGATGAGGAGATGAGGAGACAGCAGAGGAGACAGCAGAGGAGATGAGGAGACAGCAGAGGAGATGAGGAGATACCAGAGGAGATGAGGACACAGCAGAGGAGATGATGAGACAGCAGAGGAGATGAGGAGACAGCAGAGGAGATGAGACAGCAGAGGAGATGACAAGACAGTAGAGGAGATGAGGAGACAGCAGAGGAGATGAGGAGACAGCAGATGAGATGAGGAGACAGCAGAGGAGATGAGGAGACAGCAGATGAGATGAGGAGACAGCAGAGGAGATGAGGAGACAGCAGAGGAGATGAGGAGACACCAGAGGAGATGAGGAGACAGCAGAGGAGATGAGGAGACAGCAGAGGAGATGAGGAGACAGCAGAGGAGATGAGGAGACAGCAGAGGAGATGAGGAGACAGCAGAGGAGATGAGGAGACACCAGAGGAGATGAGGAGACAGCAGAGGAGATGAGGAGACAGCAGAGGAGATGAGGAGATGAGGATACAGCAGAGGAGATGAGGAGACAGCAGAGGAGATGAGGAGATGAGGAGATGAGGAGACAGCAGAGGAGATGAGGAGACAGCAGAGGAGTTGAGGAGACAGCAGAGGAGATGAGGAGACAGCAGAGGAGATGAGGAGACAGTAGAGGAGATGAGGAGACAGCAGATGATATGAGGAGACAGCAGAGGAGATGAGGAGACAGCAGAGGAGATGAGGAGACAGCAGAGGAGATAAGGAGACGGCAGAGGAGGTGAGGAGACAGCAGAGGAGACAGCAGAGGAGATGAGAAGACAGCAGAGGAGACAGCAGAGGAGATGAGGAGACAGCAGAGGAGATGAGGAGACAGCAGAGGAGATGAGGAGACAGCAGAGGAGATGATGAGACAGCAGAGGAGACAGCAGAGGAGATGAGGAGACAGCAGAGGAGATGAGGAGACAGCAGAGGAGATGAGGAGACAGCAGAGGAGATGAGGAGATGAAGAGACAGCAGAGGAGATGAGGAGACAGCAGAGGAGATGAGGAGACAGCAGAGGAGATGAGGAGATGAGGAGACAGCAGAGGAGATGAGGAAACAGCAGAGGAGATGAGGAGACAGTAAAGGAGATGAGGAGATGAGGAGACAGCAGAGGAGATGAGGAGTTGAGGAGACAGCAGAGGAGATGAGGAGACAGCAGAGGAGATGAGGAGACAGCAGAGGAGATTAGGAGACAGCAGAGGAGACAGCAGAGGAGATGAGGAGACAGCAGAGGAGATGAGGAGACAGCAGAGGAGATGAGGAGACAGCAGAGGAGATAAGAAGACAGCAGAGGAGATGAGGAGACAGCAGAGGAGATGAGGAGACAGCAGAGGAGACAGCAGAGGAGATGAGGAGACAGCAGAGGAGATGAGGAGACAGCAGAGGAGACAGCAGAGGAGATGAGGAGACAGCAGAGGAGATGAGGAGACAGCAGAGGAGATGAGGAGACAGCAGAGGAGATGAGGAGACAGCAGAGGAGATGAGGAGATGAAGAGACAGCAGAGGAGATGAGGAGACAGCAGAGGAGATGAGGAGACAGCAGAGGAGATGAGGAGATGAGTAGACAGCAGAGGAGATGAGGAAACAGCAGAGGAGATGAGGAGACAGTAAAGGAGATGAGGAGATGAGGAGACAGCAGAGGAGATGAGGAGTTGAGGAGACAGCAGAGGAGATGAGGAGACAGCAGAGGAGATGAGGAGACAGCAGAGGAGATGAGGAGACAGCAGAGGAGACAGCAGAGGAGATGAGGAGACAGCAGAGGAGATGAGGAGACAGCAGAGGAGATGAGGAGACAGCAGAGGAGATAAGGAGACAGCACAGGAGATGAGGAGACAGCAGAGGAGATGAGGAGACAGCAGAGGAGATGAGGAGACAGCAGAGGAGACAGCAGAGGAGATGAGGAGACAGCAGAGGAGATGAGGAGATGAGGAGACACCAGAGGAGATAAGGACACAGCAGAGAAGATGATGAGACAGCAGAGGAGATGAGGAGACAGCAGAGGAGATAAGGAGACACCAGAGGAGATGAGGAGACAGCAGAGGAGATGAGGAGACAGCAGAGGAGATGAGACAGCAGAGGAGATGAGAAGACAGTAGAGGACATGAGGAGACAGCAGAGGAGATGAGGAGACAGCAGATGAGATGAGGAGACAGCAGATGAGATGAGGAGACAGCAGAGGAGATGAGGAGACAGCAGATGAGATGAGGAGACAGCAGAGGAGATGAGGAGACAGCAGAGGAGATGAGGAGACACCAGAGGAGATGAGGAGACAGCAGAGGAGATGAGGAGACAGCAGAGGAGATGAGGAGACACCAGAGGAGATGAGGAGACAGCAGAGGAGATGAGGAGACAGCAGAGGAGATGAGGAGACAGCAGAGGAGACAGCAGAGGAGATGAGGAGACAGCAGAGGAGATGAGGAGACAGCAGAGGAGATGAGGAGACACCAGAGGAGATGAGGAGACAGCAGAGGAGATGAGGAGACAGCAGAGGAGATGAGGAGATGAGGAGACAGCAGAGGAGATGAGGAGACAGCAGAGGAGATGAGGAGATGAGGAGATGAGGAGACAGCAGAGGAGATGAGGAGACAGCAGAGGAGTTGAGGAGACAGCAGAGGAGATGAGGAGACAGCAGAGGAGATGCGGAGACAGTAGAGGAGATGAGGAGACAGCAGATGAGATGAGGAGACAGCAGAGGAGATGAGGAGACAGCAGAGGAGATGAGGAGACAGCAGAGGAGATAAGGAGACGGCAGAGGAGATGAGGAGACAGCAGAGGAGACAGCAGAGGAGATGAGGAGACAGCAGAGGAGACAGCAGAGGAGATGAGGAGACAGCAGAGGAGATGAGGAGACAGCAGAGGAGATGAGGAGACAGCAGAGGAGATGATGAGACAGCAGAGGAGACAGCAGAGGAGATGAGGAGACAGCAGAGGAGATGAGGAGACAGCAGAGGAGATGAGGAGACAGCAGAGGAGATGAGGAGACAGCAGAGGAGATGAGGAGATGAAGAGACAGCAGAGGAGATGAGGAGACAGCAGAGGAGATGAGGAGACAGCAGAGGATATGAGGAGATGAGGAGACAGCAGAGGAGATGAGGAAACAGCAGAGGAGATGAGGAGACAGTAAAGGAGATGAGGAGATGAGGAGACAGCAGAGGAGATGAGGAGTTGAGGAGACAGCAGAGGAGATGAGGAGACAGCAGAGGAGATGAGGAGACAGCAGAGGAGACAGCAGAGGAGATGAGGAGACAGCAGAGGAGATGAGGAGACAGCAGAGGAGATGAGGAGACAGCAGAGGAGATAAGGAGACAGCAGAGGAGATGAGGAGACAGCAGAGGAGATGAGGAGACAGCAGAGGAGATGAGGAGACAGCAGAGGAGATGAGGAGACAGCAGAGGAGACAGCAGAGGAGATGAGGAGACAGCAGAGGAGATGAGGAGACAGCAGAGGAGATGAGGAGACAGCAGAGGAGACAGCAGAGGAGATGAGGAGACAGCAGAGGAGATGAGGAGATGAGGAGACACCAGAGGAGATGAGGACACAGCAGAGGAGATGATGAGACAGCAGAGGAGATGAGGAGACAGCAGAGGAGATAAGGAGACACCAGAGGAGATGAGGAGACAGCAGAGGAGATGAGGAGACAGCAGAGGAGATGAGACAGCAGAGGAGATGAGAAGACAGTAGAGGACATGAGGAGACAGCAGAGGAGATGAGGAGACAGCAGATGAGATGAGGAGACAGCAGAGGAGATGAGGAGACAGCAGATGAGATGAGGAGACAGCAGAGGAGATGAGGAGACAGCAGAGGAGATGAGGAGACACCAGAGGAGATGAGGAGACAGCAGAGGAGATGAGGAGACAGCAGAGGAGATGAGGAGACAGCAGAGGAGACAGCAGAGGAGATGAGGAGACAGCAGAGGAGATGAGGAGACAGCAGAGGAGATGAGGAGACACCAGAGGAGATGAGGAGACAGCAGAGGAGATGAGGAGACAGCAGAGGAGATGAGGAGATGAGGAGACAGCAGAGGAGATGAGGAGACAGCAGAGGAGATGAGGAGATGAGGAGATGAGGAGACAGCAGAGGAGATGAGGAGACAGCAGAGGAGTTGAGGAGACAGCAGAGGAGATGAGGAGACAGCAGAGGAGATGAGGAGACAGTAGAGGAGATGAGGAGACAGCAGATGAGATGAGGAGACAGCAGAGGAGATGAGGAGACAGCAGAGGAGATGAGGAGACAGCAGAGGAGATAAGGAGACGGCAGAGGAGATGAGGAGACAGCAGAGGAGACAGCAGAGGAGATGAGGAGACAGCAGAGGAGACAGCAGAGGAGATGAGGAGACAGCAGAGGAGATGAGGAGACAGCAGAGGAGATGAGGAGACAGCAGAGGAGATGATGAGACAGCAAAGGAGACAGCAGAGGAGATGAGGAGACAGCAGAGGAGATGAGGAGACAGCAGAGGAGATGAGGAGACAGCAGAGGAGATGAGGAGACAGCAGAGGAGATGAGGAGATGAAGAGACAGCAGAGGAGATGAGGAGACAGCAGAGGAGATGAGGAGACAGCAGAGGAGATGAGGAGATGAGGAGACAGCAGAGGAGATGAGGAAACAGCAGAGGAGATGAGGAGACAGTAAAGGAGATGAGGAGATGAGGAGACAGCAGAGGAGATGAGGAGTTGAGGAGACAGCAGAGGAGATGAGGAGACAGCAGAGGAGATGAGGAGACAGCAGAGGAGATGAGGAGACAGCAGAGGAGACAGCAGAGGAGATGAGGAGACAGCAGAGGAGATGAGGAGACAGCAGAGGAGATGAGGAGACAGCAGAGGAGATAAGGAGACAGCAGAGGAGATGAGGAGACAGCAGAGGAGATGAGGAGACAGCAGAGGAGATGAGGAGACAGCAGAGGAGATGAGGAGACAGCAGAGGAGACAGCAGAGGAGATGAGGAGACAGCAGAGGAGATGAGGAGACAGCAGAGGAGATGAGGAGACAGCAGAGGAGACAGCAGAGGAGATGAGGAGACAGCAGAGGAGATGCGGAGACAGCAGAGGAGATGAGGAGATGAAGAGACAGCAGAGGAGATGAGGAGACAGCAGAGGAGATGAGGAGACAGCAGAGGAGATGAGGAGATGAGGAGACAGCAGAGGAGATGAGGAAACAGCAGAGGAGATGAGGAGACAGTAAAGGAGATGAGCAGATGAGGAGACAGCAGAGGAGATGAGGAGTTGAGGAGACAGCAGAGGAGATGAGGAGACAGCAGAGGAGATGAGGAGACAGCAGAGGAGATGAGGAGACAGCAGAGGAGACAGCAGAGGAGATGAGGAGACAGCAGAGGAGATGAGGAGACAGCAGAGGAGATGAGGAGACAGCAGAGGAGATAAGGAGACAGCATAGGAGATGATGAGACAGCAGAGGAGATGAGGAGACAGCAGAGCATATGAGGAGACAGCAGAGGAGATGAGGAGACAGCAGAGGAGACAGCAGAGGAGATGAGGAGACAGCAGAGGAGATGAGGAGATGAGGAGACACCAGAGGAGATGAGGACACAGCAGAGGAGATGAGGAGACAGCAGAGGAGATGAGGAGACAGCAGAGGAGATGAGGAGACCGCAGAGGAGATGAGGAGACAGCAGAGGAGATGAGGAGACAGCAGAGGAGATAAGGAGACATCAGAGGAGATGAGGAGACAGCAGAGGAGATGAGGAGACAGCAGAGGAGATGAGGAGATGAGGAGACACCAGAGGAGATGAGGACACAGCAGAGGAGATGAGGAGACACCAGAGGAGATGAGGAGACAGCAGAAGAGATGAGGAGATGAGGAGACACCAGAGGAGATGAGGACACAGCAGAGGAGATGAGGAGACACCAGAGGAGATGAGGACACAGCAGAGGAGATGAGGACACACCAGAGGAGATGAGGAGACAGCAGAGGAGATGATGAGACACCAGAGGAGATGAGGAGACACCAGAGGAGATGAGGAGACAGCAGAGGAGATGAGGAGACAATAGAGGAGACAGCAGAGGAGATGAGGTGACAGCAGAGCAGATGAGGAGACAGCAGAGCAGATGAGGAGACAGCAGAGGAGATGAGGAGACAGCAGAGGAGATGAGGAGATGAGGAGACACCAGAGGAGATGAGGAGACAGCAGAGAAGATGAGGAGACAGCAGAGGAGACAGCAGAGGAGATGAGGAGACAGCAGAAGATGAGGAGATGAGGAGACACCAGAGATGAGGAGACAGCAGAGGAGATGAGGAGATGAGGAGACAGCAGAGGAGATGAGGAGACAGCAGAGGAGATGAGGAGACAGCAGAGGAGATGAGGAGACAGCAGAGGAGACAGCAGAGGAGATAAGGAGACAGCAGAAGAGATGAGGAGACAGCAGAGGAGATGAGGAGACAGCAGAGGAGACAGCAGAGGAGATAAGGAGACAGCAGAGGAGATGAGGAGACAGCAGAGGATATGAGGAGACAGCAGAGGAGATGAGGAGACAGCAGAGGAGATGAGGAGACAGCAGAGGAGATGAGGAGACAGCAGAGGAGATGAGGAGACAGCAGAGGAGACAGCAGAGGAGCTGAGGAGACAGCAGAGGAGATGAGGAGACAGCAGAGGAGATGAGGAGATTAGGAGACAGCAGAGGAGATGAGGAGTTGAGGAGACAGCAGAGGAGATGAGTAGACAGTAAAGGAGATGAGGAGATGAGGAGACAGCAGAGGAGATGAGGAGATGAGGAGACAGCAGAGGAGATGAGGAGTTGAGGAGACAGCAGAGGAGATGAGGAGTTGAGGAGACAGCAGAGGAGATGAGGAGATGAGGAGACAGCAGAGGAGATGAGGAGACAGTAAAGGAGATGAGGAGACAGCAGAGGAGATGAGGAGACAGCAGAGGAGACAGCAGAGGAGATGAGGAGACACTAAAGGAGATGAGGAGACAGCAGAGGAGATGAGGAGACAGTAAAGGAGATGAGGAGACAGCAGAGGAGATGAGGAGACAGCAGAGGAGACAGCAGAGGAGATGAGGAGACAACAGAGGAGATGAGGAGACAGCAGAGGAGATGAGGAGACACCAGAGGAGATGAGGAGACAGCAGAGGAGATGAGGAGACAGCAGATGAGATGAGGAGACACCAGAGGAGATGAGGAGACAGCAGAGGAGATGAGGAGACACCAGAGGAGATGAGGAGACAGCAGAGGAGATGAGGAGATGAGGAGACAGCAGAGGAGATGAGGAGACACCAGAGGAGATGAGGAGACAGCAGAGGAGATGAGGAGATGAGGAGACAGCAGAGGAGATGAGGAGACAGCAGAGGAGATGAGGAGACAGCAGAGGAGATTAGGAGACAGCAGAGGAGATGAGGAGACAGTAGAGGAGATGAGGAGACAGCAGATGAGATGAGGAGACAGCAGAGGAGATGAGGAGACAGCAGAGGAGATGAGGAGACAGCAGAGGAGATAAGGAGACAGCAGAGGAGATGAGGAGACAGCAGAGGAGACAGCAGAGGAGATGAGGAGACAGCAGAGGAGACAGCAGAGGAGATGAGGAGACAGCAGAGGAGATGAGGAGACATCAGAGGAGATGAGGAGACAGCAGAGGAGATGATGAGACAGCAGAGGAGACAGCAGAGGAGATGAGGAGACAGCAGAGGAGATGAGGAGACAGCAGAGGAGATGAGGAGACAGCAGAGGAGATGAGGAGACAGCAGAGGAGATGAGGAGACAGCAGAGGAGATGAGGAGACACCAGAGGAGATGAGGAGACAGCAGAGGAGATGAGGAGACAGCAGAGGAGATGAGGAGACACCAGAGGATATGAGGAGATGAAGAGACAGCAGAGGAGATGAGGAGACAGCAGAGGAGATGAGGAGATGAAGAGACAGCAGAGGAGATGAGGAGACAGCAGAGGAGATGAGGAGACAGCAGAGGAGATGAGGAGACAGCAGAGGAGATGAGGAGATGAGGAGACAGCAGAGGAGATGAGGAAACAGCAGAGGAGATGAGGAGACAGTAAAGGAGATTAGGAGATGAGGAGACAGCAGAGGAGACAGCAGAGGAGATGAGGAGATGAGGAGACAGCAGAGGAGATGAGGAGTTGAGGAGACAGCAGAGGAGATGAGGAGACAGCAGAGGAGACAGCAGAGGATATGAGGAGACAGCAGAGGAGATGAGGAGATGAGGAGACACCAGAGGAGATGAGGACACAGCAGAGGAGATGAGGAGACACCAGAGGAGATGAGGAGACAGCAGAGGAGATGAGGAGACACCAGAGGAGATGAGGAGACAGCAGAGGAGATGAGGAGACACCAGAGGAGATGAGGAGACAGCAGAGGAGATAAGGAGACAGCAGAGGAGATGAGGAGACAGCAGAGGAGATGAGGAGACAGCAGAGGAGATGAGGAGATGAGGAGACAGCAGAGGAGATGAGGAGACAGCAGAGGAGATGAGGAGACAGCAGAGGAGATGAGGAGACAGCAGAGGAGATGAGGAGACAGCAGAGGAGATGAGGAGACCGCAGAGGAGATGAGGAGACACCAGAGGAGATGAGGAGATGAAGAGACAGCAGAGGAGATGAGGAGATGAAGAGACAGCAGAGGAGATGAGGAGACAGCAGAGGAGATGAGGAGACAGCAGAGGAGATGAGGAGACAGCAGATGAGATGAGGAGACAGCAGAGGAGACAGCAGAGGAGATGAGGAGACAGCAGAGGAGATGAGGAGACAGCAGAGGAGATGAGGAGATGAGGAGACAGCAGAGGAGATGAGGAGACAGCAGAGGAGATGAGGAGACAGCAGAGGAGATGAGGAGACAGCAGAGGAGATGAGGAGACAGCAGAGGAGATGAGGAGACAGCAGAGGAGATGAGGAGACCGCAGAGGAGATGAGGAGACACCAGAGGAGATGAGGAGATGAAGAGACAGCAGAGGAGATGAGGAGATGAAGAGACAGCAGAGGAGATGAGGAGACAGCAGAGGAGATGAGGAGACAGCAGAGGAGATGAGGAGACAGCAGAGGAGATGAGGAGATGAGGAGACAGCAGATGAGATGAGGAGACAGCAGAGGAGACAGCAGAGGAGATGAGGAGACAGCAGAGGAGATGAGGAGACAGCAGAGGAGATGAGGAGATGAGGAGACAGCAGAGGAGATGAGGAGTTGAGGAGACAGCAGAGGAGATGAGGAGACAGCAGAGGAGATGAGGAGTGTTACGACCCCTGTGAGTCTAAGGGTAAAGGGCTGTAACATAACAGTTGGTTGACAGAAAAGATGGACCAGGTTTGTAAACAACAATGATATTTATTGAATAGAGGCAAAGGAAGCACATGTAGCTCAGGGGTGAGCCCAGGCCAAAACAACAAACAAACACCACTATACTCCAAATAAACACAATCTAATCTATGGTAAAAGAGATTACATTACCTAAACTACTCTTACCTAACCAAAACAGGAGAAAACAATGTCCAAAGGAAATGGCAGCTCACCCCATCTGTGCTTCCTGAGAAAGAGAGAAAAACACATTAATTATACAGAAACAAAAGCAGAATATATACAAAAACAAACCATAACTAACAATGCTCTCTCTGTGGCCATACACACACAAGGAAATTACTACTAAGCACCAAAGGCCAATAAACGAAATGCAATGCTGTCAAAGTTACAGGTTTACCAAAATCACAACAAGCCTAGCCTCATGCCAGAGAGAGAGAAAGACTGAAGTGAGAAGCCATGTTTTAACAGGTGTGGGGTGATCCATGATTGGGTGGTGTGGATTGAGTGTTGGAGTCTGAAGCCATCCACCAATCGGTGCTGTATTGCAATAATGGAAGAATTGACCAATGGTGAAGGGAACAATGGCTGGAGGGAGGAAACAAACAAAATGGAGAACACACACATGGAGACACACACTGGGGAATATATACATTGGGATGTAACACCCCCATACATAAGACAAAAAACATGCCTACATAAACTACCAACTAAACATGTTTTTTTTTTTTCTTTAACAACGAGATAACATCCCCGAGATAACATGCACTCCAAAACAAAGAGC
Source organism: Notolepis coatsorum (assembly GCF_963971535.1). Classification (NCBI taxonomy): domain Eukaryota; kingdom Metazoa; phylum Chordata; class Actinopteri; order Aulopiformes; family Paralepididae; genus Notolepis; species Notolepis coatsorum. Next base: position 156,840 of record NW_028170392.1, read on the forward strand.
TATGAAAAAACTAGCAGCAACAGGAAACGAGTCCACAGCAACATAGACCGAGTAGACAGCAAAAATAGATCAAGTCGACAGCAATATACAGTAGAACGAGTCGACAGCAAAATAGAACAAGTCGACAGCACAAGAGATTTAACTCCGAGATAGAGCATCCGCCAACACATTCTCAGACCCCTTCTTATGCTTTATGCTGAGGTTATAATTTTGCACTATGAGCGCCCAACGCATGAGGCGCTGATTGTGGTTGTACATCCGCGACAGAAAAACCAATGGGTTGTGGTCGGTGTATACTACCACTGGTAATACGCTCGAACCGACATACACCTCAAAATGTTGCAACGCATACAACATAGCCAAAGTCTCCTTTTCAATAGTGGAATAGTTTAGTTGATGTTTGTTAAATTTCCGGGAGAAATAACAAACCGGGTGACTGACACCATCATGATCTTCCTGTAATAACACCCCTCCAGCTCCCACCCCGCTGGCATCCACCTCCAGCTGGAACGGCAGGGAGAAATCTGGAGCAGAGAGAACAGGGGAACTGCATAAGAGAGCTTTAACACTATCAAATGCATTTTGACAATCAGCTGTCCAAATGAATGGTTTGGACGGGCTACACAGGCTAGTGAGAGAAGTGACGACAGAAGAAAAGTTCCGGCAAAAACCACGGTAATACCCAGCCATCCCAAGGAATCTACGCAATTCCCGCCTAGTAGTAGGCACTGGAAAAGTTGTGATTGCAGATATTTTTGCATCCACCGGACGCACTTGGCCTTGTCCTACCTGCTTACCAAGATAGGTAACCGTAGCCTTGCCGAACTCACACTTGGCAAGGTTAAGGGTCAGGGAGGCTCCAGCCAAGCGGTCAAAGACAGTTTGCAAGGTTGTCATGTGGTCACGCCAGTTGGTCGAATAGACAACCAGGTCATCGAGATAGGCATTACAATTTGGAACACCAGCCAGGACTAGGGTCACCAGTTGCTGGAAAGTGGCCGGGGCATTACGCATTCCAAAAGGCATTACAGTATATTGCAAAAAATTGTCAGGAGTAACAAACGCAGAGATTTCCGAGGCACGGGGGGTCAAAGGGACCTGCCAGTAACCCTTTAACAAATCTAGTTTGCTAACATAGGTGGCAGATCCAAGGTTGTCAATACAATCTTCCATGCGGGGCAGTGGGAAGGAATCAGGCACGGTGACAGCATTTACCTTTCGGAAATCAGTACAAAATCTAGGAGTTCCATCCGATTTGGGAGCTAACAAGCAAGGTGAACTCCAGGGACTGCAACTTGGCTTGGCTAAACCATGTTTTAACAAATAGTCAACCTCCTGTTGCATCATGGCCCTCTTGGTGATGTTAACACGGTATGCATGTTGCTTGATAGGCACAGCATTGTTAACATTAATATCATGGGCCAATACAGAAGTACAGGAGGGAACATCACCAAACAGAGCCATGTAGGCCTGAATCAAATTTGTGATGTCCTCTCGCTGCTCCTCAGGTAAGTGTGCTAAGTGAGTGGGCAGGTTCAATAACATCTCAGTGTTGGACAATCTAGCACCCTGATGGGCTGCATTGCGCAACTCCAAGCCATCTACATCCTCACCACTAACGTCAGGAGAGTCCGGAACTATTGGAGTTGAGGCAACAGCAGAGACGGCCAGTCCGGCTGTCTGGTCTGAGGTCTTCACCTGCACACTATCTCTGGAAAAATATGGTTTAAGCATATTGATGTGGCAAACACGAGAGTGACGTTTACGATCAGGGGTGCGAACCACATAGTCTGTATCACTTATCTTCTTGTCTATTGCATACGGTCCGGAAAAACGAGCGGAAAGAGCAGAACCAAGGATAGGTAACAGGACTAGAACCTTATCACCTGGCTGGAAAGATCGAGAAACAGCTTTCTCGTCATAGTGCCGTTTCATAGTTCTCTGGGAAGAAGAGAGCGCTTCTTTTGCGAGAGCACGCCTGATGCAGTCGCTCTCGAAACTGGCTAACAAAATCTAGAACATTAGTGGGTGTGCTGGCACCCTTTGACATGAACCGTTCTTTAAGAACTTTCAGAGGCCCTCTAACAGTGTGCCCAAAAACGAGCTCAGCAGGACTGAAACCAAGAGACTCCTGTATGGTCTCTCGCGCAGCAAATAGAACAAGGGGGACACCCTCATCCCAATCTTTCTCTGTGTCTAAGCAATATTTACGCAGCATGGACTTTAAGGTCTGATGCCAACGTTCTAGAGCCCCCTGAGTTTCAGGGTGGTAGGCACTGGACACTATATGTCGGATACCCAGGGACTGTAACACTTGCTCAAATAACCTAGACAGGAAGTTGGTGCCTTGGTCCGTTTGTACTACCTTAGGCAGTCCAAACGTGGAGAAGAACTTCGTCAAAGCCTTAATTATTACAGGCGCTGTAATTCTGCGAAGAGGGATAGCCTCAGGGAAACGGGTGGCGGTACACATTATTGTCAACAAAAACTGATTGCCGGCTTTGGTCCTTGGCAACAGACCAACACAGTCAACTATGACATGTTCAAATGGTTCACCGACCGCTGGTATAGGACAGAGGGGAGCAGGTGGAATTACCTGGTTTGGCTTTCCGGTGATCTGACAAGTACTACAGGTACGACAGTACTGTGCTACATCGGACTTCAAACCGGGCCAAAAGAAATGTTGAAGTATTCTGTTGTATGTTTTAGTGACTCCCAAGTGTCCAGACCAAGGGTGGTCATGGGCCAAGAACAGTACATGCTGACGATAAACTGCAGGGACAACAATCTGATAAACAGTGCTCCAGTCTGGTACCTGATCTGGTAGCCCTATCTCCGATTGTGCATGCTCTGCCAGTCTAGTACCATGGGACCTCCATGTACGCATCAAAACTCCTTCATCCACAAAATAAGAATGCAACTCTCTCCTCTGTTCTGTTTCAAGAGAAGAGAAACATTTTGCAAGAGAAGGGTCAGCCTTCTGGGCAGTAATTAGCATTTCACGAGTAACGGGTAACTTCAATGCGTCGGAACTAGTTACAGTTCCGACGTACCTTACTATGAGTCGGTGGTTTGTCAGCGGTATCAGAAGTTGGAGCCAGCAACTCCTCCCTGACAAAGGCTGAAGCAAAAACAGAGTCAGACAAATTAATTTCATCACCTCTCTTTTTCAATTGAGCCCGAGTGACAACACTTGCAGAAAAAACTTCAGGGAAGTTCTGTGACAAGTCATCAGGCAGAGAATCTGTGTCTGGGTGATCCAACACTTCCAGCACAGCGTTCACCTGTCCTCCAGCTAAATCATTTCCCATGATAAAGGAAATGCCTTTAACTGGCAAGGAAGGTCTCACCCCTATTTTAAAGAAACCAGTGACCAAATCAGATTGTACATGAATACAGTGTAACGGGGCTGGCACGAAACCCATCTCAATACCTTGAACCAGGACACTAGAACCACGGGAAGATTTCTCAGACAGAGGTAGTACATCAGAGAGGATATAGGATTGTGAGGCTCCAGTATCTCGTAAGATCTGAACTGTACACTGATCTTTTGGATCCCCTGTCAAGGAAACTAAACCCTTGGAAGTAAATGGCCTGAAACAAGGATCGAGAACATCCTGATCATTGTGCATCTGTTGATTGGAATCAGGTGCCATTTTAATCAGACCAACCCCTTTGGGTTGTCTAAAGTTCTGAGAGGACGGTTGCTGCTTACGTTTCAATGTTAAACAGTCAGAAATAACATGACCAGATTTATGACAGTAGTAACATGTCCGCTCCTCTTTTGAGCGTGGAGGTGACATTCTTGGTCGGGGGTGTGTGAATTCTGAATGGTTGGGGACAGAAGGTCTCTGAGAGAAATCATGGGGGAGAAACGAGTCACGCCTATCTACAAACACAGTTTTATGGGTTAGCGCAAACTCATCAGCTAATACAGCAGCTTGCTGCAGAGTGGACACTTTCTGCTCACTCAGGTAAATTACAATACGCTCTGGCAAACGATTCTTAAACTCTTCTAATAGAATGAGTTCTCTGAGAGAGTTAAGATCTGAGGCCTTGCTTGCTGCACACCATTTATCAAAGAGAGTTCCCTTCTCTCTAGCAAACTCTACAAAGGTCTGGTTGACAGCTCTCTTGTGACTGCGAAACCTCTGCCTATAAGCTTCAGGCACAAGCTCATATGCACGAAGGATGGCAGCCTTCACAGTATCATACAATAGACTATCTTCTAGGGAAAGTGTTGAACAAACCTCTTGGGCTTTACCAGTCAATTTGCATTGAAGCAACAAAGGCCAGACCTCTCTTGGCCAGCGCAATGAAGCAGCAATACGCTCAAACACATTAAAATAAGTATCAACTTCTGGTGAGGAGACAGCAGAGGAGATGAGGAGAGCGCAGAGGAGATTAGGAGACAGCAGAGGAGACAGCAGAGGAGATGAGGAGACAGCAGAAGATGAGGAGATGAGGAGACAACAGAGGAGATGAGGAGATGAGGAGACAGCAGAGGAGATGAGGAGACAGCAGAGGAGATGAGGAGACCGCAGAGGAGATGAGGAGACACCAGAGGAGATGAGGAGATGAAGAGACAGCAGAGGAGATGAGGAGATGAAGAGACAGCAGAGGAGATGAGGAGACAGCAGAGGAGATGAGGAGACAGCAGAGGAGATGAGGAGACAGCAGAGGAGATGAGGAGATGAGGAGACAGCAGAGGAGATGAGGAGACAGCAGAGGAGATGAGGAGACAGCAGAGGAGATGAGGAGTTGAGGAGACAGCAGAGGAGATGAGGAGACAGCAGAGGAGATGAGGAGACAGCAGAGGAGACAGCAGAGGAGATGAGGAGACAGCAGAGGAGATGAGGAGACAGCAGAGGAGATGAGGAGATGAGGAGACAGCAGAGGAGATGAGGAGTTGAGGAGACAGCAGAGGAGATGAGGAGACAGCAGAGGAGATGAGGAGACAGCAGAGGAGATGAGGAGACAGCAGAGGAGATGAGGACACAGCAGAGGAGATGAGGACACACCAGAGGAGATGAGGAGACAGCAGAGGAGATGAGGAGACACCAGAGGAGATGAGGAGACAGCAGAGGAGATAAGGAGACAGCAGAGGAGATGAGGAGACAGCAGAGGAGATGAGGAGACAGCAGAGGAGATGAGGAGATGAGGATACAGCAGAGGAGATGAGGAGACAGCAGAGGAGATGAGGAGACAGCAGAGGAGATGAGGAGACAGCAGAGGAGATGAGGAGACAGTAGATGAGATGAGGAGACAGCAGATGAGATGAGGAGACAGCAGAGGAGATGAGGAGACAGCAGAGGAGATGAGGAGACAGCAGAGGAGATAAGGAGACAGCAGAGGAGATGAGGAGACAGCAGAGGAGACAGCAGAGGAGATGAGGAGACAGCAGAGGAGACAACAGAGGAGATGAGGAGACAGCAGAGGAGATGAGGAGACAGCAGATGAGATGAGGAGACAGCAGAGGAGACACCAGAGGAGATGAGGACACGGCAGAGGAGATGAGGACACACCAGAGGAGATGAGGAGACAGCAGAGGAGATGAGGAGACACCAGAGGAGATGAGGAGACACCAGAGGAGATGAGGAGACAGCAGAGGAGATGAGGAGACAACAGAGGAGATGAGGAGACAGCAGAGGAGATGAGGAGATGAGGAGACACCAGAGGAGATGAGGAGACAGCAGAGGAGATGAGGAGACAGCAGAGGAGACAGCAGAGGAGATGAGGAGACAGCAGACGAGATGAGGAGACAGCAGAGGAGATGAGGAGATGAGGAGACACCAGAGGAGATGAGGAGACAGCAGAGGAGATGAGGAGTTAGCAGAGGAGATGAGGAGACATCAGAGGAGATGAGGAGACAACAGAGGAGATGAGGAGACAGCAGAGGAGATGAGGAGACAGCAGAGGAGATGAGGAGATGAGGAGACAGCAGAGGAGATGAGGAGACAGCAGAGCAGATGAGGAGACAGCAGAAGAGATGAGGAGACAGCAGAGGAGATGAGGAGACAGCAGAGGAGATGAGGAGATGAGGAGACAGCAGAGGAGATGAGGAGTTGAGGAGACAGCAGAGGAGATGAGGAGATGAGGAGACAGCAGAGGAGATAAGGAGACAGCAGAGGAGATGAGGAGACAGCAGAGGAGATGAGGAGACAGCAGAGGAGATGAGGAGACAGCAGAGGAGATAAGGAGACAGCAGATGAGATGAGGAGACAGCAGAGGAGATGAGGAGATGAGGAGACACCAGAGGAGATGAGGAGACAGCAGAGCAGATGAGGAGATGAGGAGACAGCAGAGGAGATGAGGAGACAGCAGAGGAGACAGCAGAGGAGACAGCAGAGGAGATGAGGAGACAGCAGAGGAGATGAGGAGACAGTAAAGGAGATGAGGAGACAGCATAGGAGATGAGGAGACAGCAGAGGAGACCGCAGAGCAGATGAGGAGACAGCAGAGGAGATGAGGAGACAGCAGAGGAGATAAGGAGACACCAGAGGAGATGAGGAGACAGCAGAGGAGATGAGGAGACAGCAGAGGAGACAGCAGAGGAGATGAGGAGACAGCAGAAGAGATGAGGACACAGCAGAGGAGATGAGGAGACACCAGAGGAGATGAGGAGACAGCAGAGGAGATGAGGAGATGAGGAGACACCAGAGGAGATGAGGACACAGCAGAGGAGATGAGGAGAGCGCAGAGGAGATGAGGAGACAGCAGAGGAGATGAGGAGACAGCAGAGGAGATGAGGAGAGCGCAGAGGAGATGAGGAGACAGCAGAGGAGACAGCAGAGGAGATGAGGAGACAGCAGAAGATGAGGAGATGAGGAGACAACAGAGGAGATGAGGAGATGAGGAGACAGCAGAGGAGATGAGGAGATGAGGAGACAGCAGAGGAGACAGCAGAGGAGATGAGGAGACAGCAGAGGAGATGAGGAGATGAGGAGACACCAGAGGAGATGAGGAGACAGCAGAGGAGATGAGGAGTTAGCAGAGGAGATGAGGAGACAGCATAGGAGATGAGGAGAGAGCAGAGGAGATGAGGAGATGAGGAGACACCAGAGGAGATGAGGAGACAGTAGAGGACATGAGGAGACAGCAGAGGAGATGAGGAGACAGCAGAGGAGATGAGGAGACAGCAGAGGAGATGAGGAGACATCAGATGAGATGAGGAGACAGCAGAGGAGATGAGGAGACACCAGAGGAGATGAGGAGACAGCAGAGGAGACAGCAGAGGAGATGAGAAGACAGCAGAGGAGATGAGGAGACATCAGAGGAGATGAGGAGACAGCAGAGGAGAAGAGGAGATGAGGAGACAGCAGAGGAGATGAGGAGACAGCAGAGGAGACAGCAGAGGAGATGAGGAGACAGCAGAGGAGATGAGGAGATGAGGAGACAGCAGAGGAGATGAGGAGTTAGCAGAGGAGATGAGGAGACATCAGAGGAGATGAGGAGACAACAGAGGAGATGAGGAGACAGCAGAGGAGATGAGGAGACAGCAGAGGAGATGAGGAGTTGAGGAGACAGCAGAGGAGATGAGGAGATGAGGAGACAGCAGAGGAGATAAGGAGACAGCAGAGGAGATGAGGAGACAGCAGAGGAGATGAGGAGACAGCAGAGGAGATGAGGAGACAGCAGAGGAGATAAGGAGACAGCAGATGAGATGAGGAGACAGCAGAGGAGATGAGGAGATGAGGAGACACCAGAGGAGATGAGGAGACAGCAGAGCAGATGAGGAGATGAGGAGACAGCAGAGGAGATGAGGAGACAGCAGAGGAGACAGCAGAGGAGACAGCAGAGGAGATGGGGAGACAGCAGAGGAGATGAGGAGACAGTAAATGAGATGAGGAGACAGCAGAGGAGATGAGGAGACAGCAGAGGAGACCGCAGAGGAGATGAGGAGACAGCAGAGGAGATGAGGAGACAGCAGAGGAGATAAGGAGACACCAGAGGAGATGAGGAGACAGCAGAGGAGATGAGGAGACAGCAGAGGAGACAGCAGAGGAGATGAGGAGACAGCAGAGGAGATGAGGACACAGCAGAGGAGATGAGGAGACACCAGAGGAGATGAGGAGACAGCAGATGAGATGAGGAGATGAGGAGACACCAGAGGAGATGAGGACACAGCAGAGGAGATGAGGACACACCAGAGGAGATGAGGAGACAGCAGAGGAGATGAGGAGACAGCAGAGGAGATGAGGAGAGCGCAGAGGAGATTAGGAGACAGCAGAGGAGACAGCAGAGGAGATGAGGAGACAGCAGAAGATGAGGAGATGAGGAGACAACAGAGGAGATGAGGAGATGAGGAGACAGCAGAGGAGATGAGGAGACAGCAGAGGAGATGAGGAGACCGCAGAGGAGATGAGGAGACACCAGAGGAGATGAGGAGATGAAGAGACAGCAGAGGAGATGAGGAGATGAAGAGACAGCAGAGGAGATGAGGAGACAGCAGAGGAGATGAGGAGACAGCAGAGGAGATGAGGAGACAGCAGAGGAGATGAGGAGATGAGGAGACAGCAGAGGAGATGAGGAGACAGCAGAGGAGACCGCAGAGGAGATGAGGAGACAGCAGAGGAGATGAGGAGACAGCAGAGGAGATAAGGAGACACCAGAGGAGATGAGGAGACAGCAGAGGAGATGAGGAGACAGCAGAGGAGACATCAGAGGAGATGAGGAGACAGCAGAGGAGATGAGGACACAGCAGAGGAGATGAGGAGACACCAGAGGAGATGAGGAGACAGCAGATGAGATGAGGAGATGAGGAGACACCAGAGGAGATGAGGACACAGCAGAGGAGATGAGGACACACCAGAGGAGATGAGGAGACAGCAGAGGAGATGAGGAGACAGCAGAGGAGATGAGGAGAGCGCAGAGGAGATGAGGAGACAGCAGAGGAGACAGCAGAGGAGATGAGGAGACAGCAGAAGATGAGGAGATGAGGAGACAACAGAGGAGATGAGGAGATGAGGAGACAGCAGAGGAGATGAGGAGACAGCAGAGGAGATGAGGAGATGAGGAGACAGCAGAGGAGATGAGGAGACAGCAGAGGAGATGAGGAGACAGCAGAGGAGATGAGGAGACAGCAGAGGAGATGAGGAGACAGCAGAGGAGATGAGGAGATGAGGAGACAGCAGAGGAGATAAGGAGACAGCAGAGGAGATGAGGAGACAGCAGAGGAGATGAGGAGACAGCAGAGGAGATGAGGAGACAGCAGAGGAGATGAGGAGACAGCAGAGGAGATGAGGAGACAGCAGAGGAGATGAGGAGACAGCAGATGAGATGAGGAGACAGCAGAGGAGATGAGGAGATGAGGAGACACCAGAGGAGATGAGGAGACAGCAGAGCAGATGAGGAGATGAGGAGACAGCAGAGGAGATGAGGAGACAGCAGAGGAGACAGCAGAGGAGACAGCAGAGGAGATGGGGAGACAGCAGAGGAGATGAGGAGACAGTAAATGAGATGAGGAGACAGCAGAGGAGATGAGGAGACAGCAGAGGAGACCGCAGAGGAGATGAGGAGACAGCAGAGGAGATGAGGAGACAGCAGAGGAGATAAGGAGACACCAGAGGAGATGAGGAGACAGCAGAGGAGATGAGGAGACAGCAGAGGAGACAGCAGAGGAGATGAGGAGACAGCAGAGGAGATGAGGACACAGCAGAGGAGATGAGGAGACACCAGAGGAGATGAGGAGACAGCAGATGAGATGAGGAGATGAGGAGACACCAGAGGAGATGAGGACACAGCAGAGGAGATGAGGACACACCAGAGGAGATGAGGAGACAGCAGAGGAGATGAGGAGACAGCAGAGGAGATGAGGAGAGCGCAGAGGAGATGAGGAGACAGCAGAGGAGACAGCAGAGGAGATGAGGAGACAGCAGAAGATGAGGAGATGAGGAGACAACAGAGGAGATGAGGAGATGAGGAGACAGCAGAGGAGATGAGGAGACAGCAGAGGAGATGAGGAGATGAGGAGACAGCAGAGGAGATGAGGAGACAGCAGAGGAGATGAGGAGACAGCAGAGGAGATGAGGAGACAGCAGAGGAGATGAGGAGACAGCAGAGGAGATGAGGAGATGAGGAGACAGCAGAGGAGATAAGGAGACAGCAGAGGAGATGAGGAGACAGCAGAGGAGATGAGGAGACAGCAGAGGAGATGAGGAGACAGCAGAGGAGATGAGGAGACAGCAGAGGAGATGAGGAGACAGCAGAGGAGATGAGGAGACAGCAGATGAGATGAGGAGACAGCAGAGGAGATGAGGAGATGAGGAGACACCAGAGGAGATGAGGAGACAGCAGAGCAGATGAGGAGATGAGGAGACAGCAGAGGAGATGAGGAGACAGCAGAGGAGACAGCAGAGGAGACAGCAGAGGAGATGGGGAGACAGCAGAGGAGATGAGGAGACAGTAAATGAGATGAGGAGACAGCAGAGGAGATGAGGAGACAGCAGAGGAGACCGCAGAGGAGATGAGGAGACAGCAGAGGAGATGAGGAGACAGCAGAGGAGATAAGGAGACACCAGAGGAGATGAGGAGACAGCAGAGGAGATGAGGAGACAGCAGAGGAGACAGCAGAGGAGATGAGGAGACAGCAGAGGAGATGAGGACACAGCAGAGGAGATGAGGAGACACCAGAGGAGATGAGATGAGGAGACAGCAGAGGAGACACCAGAGGAGATGAGGACACAGCAGAGGAGATGAGGACACACCAGAGGAGATGAGGAGACAGCAGAGGAGATGAGGAGACACCAGAGGAGATGAGGAGACACCAGAGGAGATGAGGAGACAGCAGAGGAGATGAGGAGACAGCAGAGGAGATGAGGAGACAGCAGAGGAGATGAGGAGATGAGGATACACCAGAGGAGATGAGGAGACAGCAGAGGAGATGAGGAGACAGCAGAGGAGACAGCAGAGGAGATGAGGAGACAGCAGACGAGATGAGGAGACAGCAGAGGAGATGAGGAGATGAGGAGACACCAGAGGAGATGAGGAGACAGCAGAGGAGATGAGGAGTTAGCAGAGGAGATGAGGAGACATCAGAGGAGATGAGGAGACAACAGAGGAGATGCGGAGACAGCAGAGGAGATGAGGAGACAGCAGAGGAGATGAGGAGATGAGGAGACAGCAGAGGAGATGAGGAGACAGTAGAGCAGATGAGGAGATGAGGAGACAGCAGAGGAGATGAGGAGACAGCAGAGGAGATGAGGAGACAGCAGAGGAGATGAGGAGATGAGGAGACAGCAGAGGAGATGAGGAGTTGAGGAGACAGCAGAGGAGATGAGGAGATGAGGAGACAGCAGAGGAGATAAGGAGACAGCAGAGGAGATGAGGAGACAGCAGAGGAGATGAGGAGACAGCAGAGGAGATGAGGAGACAGCAGAGGAGATAAGGAGACAGCAGATGAGATGAGGAGACAGCAGAGGAGATGAGGAGATGAGGAGACACCAGAGGAGACAGCAGAGGAGATGAGGAGACAGCAGAGGAGATGAGGAGACAGTAAAGGAGATGAGGAGACAGCATAGGAGATGAGGAGACAGCAGAGGAGACCGCAGAGCAGATGAGGAGACAGCAGAGGAGATGAGGAGACAGCAGAGGAGATAAGGAGACACCAGAGGAGATGAGGAGACAGCAGAGGAGATGAGGAGACAGCAGAGGAGACTGCAGAGGAGATGAGGAGACAGCAGAGGAGATGAGGACACAGCAGAGGAGATGAGGAGACACCAGAGGAGATGAGGAGACAGCAGAGGAGATGAGGAGATGAGGAGACACCAGAGGAGATGAGGACACAGCAGAGGAGATGAGGAGAGCGCAGAGGAGATGAGGAGACAGCAGAGGAGATGAGGAGACAGCAGAGGAGATGAGGAGAGTGCAGAGGAGATGAGGAGACAGCAGAGGAGACAGCAGAGGAGATGAGGAGACAGCAGAAGATGAGGAGATGAGGAGACAACAGAGGAGATGAGGAGATGAGGAGACAGCAGAGGAGATGAGGAGATGAGGAGACAGCAGAGGAGACAGCAGAGGAGATGAGGAGACAGCAGAGGAGATGAGGAGATGAGGAGACACCAGAGGAGATGAGGAGACAGCAGAGGAGATGAGGAGTTAGCAGAGGAGATGAGGAGACAGCATAGGAGATGAGGAGAGAGCAGAGGAGATGAGGAGATGAGGAGACACCAGAGGAGATGAGGAGACAGTAGAGGACATGAGGAGACAGCAGAGGAGATGAGGAGACAGCAGAGGAGATGAGGAGACAGCAGAGGAGATGAGGAGACATCAGATGAGATGAGGAGACAGCAGAGGAGATGAGGAGACACCAGAGGAGATGAGGAGACAGCAGAGGAGACAGCAGAGGAGATGAGAAGACAGCAGAGGAGATGAGGAGACATCAGAGGAGATGAGGAGACAGCAGAGGAGAAGAGGAGATGAGGAGACAGCAGAGGAGATGAGGAGACAGCAGAGGAGACAGCAGAGGAGATGAGGAGACAGCAGAGGAGATGAGGAGATGAGGAGACAGCAGAGGAGATGAGGAGTTAGCAGAGGAGATGGGGAGACATCAGAGGAGATGAGGAGACAACAGAGGAGATGAGGAGACAGCAGAGGAGATGAGGAGACAGCAGAGGAGATGAGGAGTTGAGGAGACAGCAGAGGAGATGAGGAGATGAGGAGACAGCAGAGGAGATAAGGAGACAGCAGAGGAGATGAGGAGACAGCAGAGGAGATGAGGAGACAGCAGAGGAGATGAGGAGACAGCAGAGGAGATAAGGAGACAGCAGATGAGATGAGGAGACAGCAGAGGAGATGAGGAGATGAGGAGACACCAGAGGAGATGAGGAGACAGCAGAGCAGATGAGGAGATGAGGAGACAGCAGAGGAGATGAGGAGACAGCAGAGGAGACAGCAGAGGAGACAGCAGAGGAGATGGGGAGACAGCAGAGGAGATGAGGAGACAGTAAATGAGATGAGGAGACAGCAGAGGAGATGAGGAGACAGCAGAGGAGACCGCAGAGGAGATGAGGAGACAGCAGAGGAGATGAGGAGACAGCAGAGGAGATAAGGAGACACCAGAGGAGATGAGGAGACAGCAGAGGAGATGAGGAGACAGCAGAGGAGACAGCAGAGGAGATGAGGAGACAGCAGAGGAGATGAGGACACAGCAGAGGAGATGAGGAGACACCAGAGGAGATGAGGAGACAGCAGATGAGATGAGGAGATGAGGAGACACCAGAGGAGATGAGGACACAGCAGAGGAGATGAGGACACACCAGAGGAGATGAGGAGACAGCAGAGGAGATGAGGAGACAGCAGAGGAGATGAGGAGAGCGCAGAGGAGATTAGGAGACAGCAGAGGAGACAGCAGAGGAGATGAGGAGACAGCAGAAGATGAGGAGATGAGGAGACAACAGAGGAGATGAGGAGATGAGGAGACAGCAGAGGAGATGAGGAGACAGCAGAGGAGATGAGGAGACCGCAGAGGAGATGAGGAGACACCAGAGGAGATGAGGAGATGAAGAGACAGCAGAGGAGATGAGGAGACAGCAGAGGAGATGAGGAGACAGCAGAGGAGATGAGGAGATGAGGAGACAGCAGAGGAGATGAGGAGACAGCAGAGGAGATGAGGAGACAGCAGAGGAGATGAGGAGTTGAGGAGACAGCAGAGGAGATGAGGAGACAGCAGAGGAGATGAGGAGACAGCAGAGGAGATGAGGAGACAGCAGAGGAGATGAGGAGACAGCAGAGGAGATGAGGAGACAGCAGAGGAGATGAGGAGATGAGGAGACAGCAGAGGAGATGAGGAGTTGAGGAGACAGCAGAGGAGATGAGGAGACAGCAGAGGAGATGAGGATACAGCAGAGGAGACAGCAGAGGAGATGAGGAGACAGCAGAGGAGATGAGGAGACAGCAGAGGAGATGAGGACACAGCAGAGGAGATGAGGACACACCAGAGGAGATGAGGAGACAGCAGAGGAGATGAGGAGACACCAGAGGATATGAGGAGACAGCAGAGGAGATAAGGAGACAGCAGAGGAGATGAGGAGACAGCAGAGGAGATGAGGAGATGCGGATACAGCAGAGGAGATGAGGAGATGCGGATACAGCAGAGGAGATGAGGAGACAGCAGAGGAGATGAGGACACAGCAGAGGAGATGAGGAGACACCAGAGGAGATGAGATGAGGAGACAGCAGAGGAGACACCAGAGGAGATGAGGACACAGCAGAGGAGATGAGGACACACCAGAGGAGATGAGGAGACAGCAGAGGAGATGAGGAGACACCAGAGGAGATGAGGAGACACCAGAGGAGATGAGGAGACAGCAGAGGAGATGAGGAGACAGCAGAGGAGATGAGGAGATGAGGATACACCAGAGGAGATGAGGAGACAGCAGAGGAGATGAGGAGACAGCAGAGGAGACAGCAGAGGAGATGAGGAGACAGCAGACGAGATGAGGAGACAGCAGAGGAGATGAGGAGATGAGGAGACACCAGAGGAGATGAGGAGACAGCAGAGGAGATGAGGAGTTAGCAGAGGAGATGAGGAGACATCAGAGGAGATGAGGAGACAACAGAGGAGATGCGGAGACAGCAGAGGAGATGAGGAGACAGCAGAGGAGATGAGGAGATGAGGAGACAGCAGAGGAGATGAGGAGACAGTAGAGCAGATGAGGAGATGAGGAGACAGCAGAGGAGATGAGGAGACAGCAGAGGAGATGAGGAGACAGCAGAGGAGATGAGGAGATGAGGAGACAGCAGAGGAGATGAGGAGTTGAGGAGACAGCAGAGGAGATGAGGAGATGAGGAGACAGCAGAGGAGATAAGGAGACAGCAGAGGAGATGAGGAGACAGCAGAGGAGATGAGGAGACAGCAGAGGAGATGAGGAGACAGCAGAGGAGATAAGGAGACAGCAGATGAGATGAGGAGACAGCAGAGGAGATGAGGAGATGAGGAGACACCAGAGGAGACAGCAGAGGAGATGAGGAGACAGCAGAGGAGATGAGGAGACAGTAAAGGAGATGAGGAGACAGCATAGGAGATGAGGAGACAGCAGAGGAGACCGCAGAGCAGATGAGGAGACAGCAGAGGAGATGAGGAGACAGCAGAGGAGATAAGGA
This sequence comes from Notolepis coatsorum, assembly GCF_963971535.1. Classification (NCBI taxonomy): domain Eukaryota; kingdom Metazoa; phylum Chordata; class Actinopteri; order Aulopiformes; family Paralepididae; genus Notolepis; species Notolepis coatsorum. The sequence goes on from NW_028170392.1 coordinate 171,942, forward strand.
GACACCAGAGGAGATGAGGAGACAGCAGAGGAGATGAGGAGACAGCAGAGGAGACTGCAGAGGAGATGAGGAGACAGCAGAGGAGATGAGGACACAGCAGAGGAGATGAGGAGACACCAGAGGAGATGAGGAGACAGCAGAGGAGATGAGGAGATGAGGAGACACCAGAGGAGATGAGGACACAGCAGAGGAGATGAGGAGAGCGCAGAGGAGATGAGGAGACAGCAGAGGAGATGAGGAGACAGCAGAGGAGATGAGGAGAGCGCAGAGGAGATGAGGAGACAGCAGAGGAGACAGCAGAGGAGATGAGGAGACAGCAGAAGATGAGGAGATGAGGAGACAACAGAGGAGATGAGGAGATGAGGAGACAGCAGAGGAGATGAGGAGATGAGGAGACAGCAGAGGAGACAGCAGAGGAGATGAGGAGACAGCAGAGGAGATGAGGAGATGAGGAGACACCAGAGGAGATGAGGAGACAGCAGAGGAGATGAGGAGTTAGCAGAGGAGATGAGGAGACAGCATAGGAGATGAGGAGAGAGCAGAGGAGATGAGGAGATGAGGAGACACCAGAGGAGATGAGGAGACAGTAGAGGACATGAGGAGACAGCAGAGGAGATGAGGAGACAGCAGAGGAGATGAGGAGACAGCAGAGGAGATGAGGAGACATCAGATGAGATGAGGAGACAGCAGAGGAGATGAGGAGACACCAGAGGAGATGAGGAGACAGCAGAGGAGACAGCAGAGGAGATGAGAAGACAGCAGAGGAGATGAGGAGACATCAGAGGAGATGAGGAGACAGCAGAGGAGAAGAGGAGATGAGGAGACAGCAGAGGAGATGAGGAGACAGCAGAGGAGACAGCAGAGGAGATGAGGAGACAGCAGAGGAGATGAGGAGATGAGGAGACAGCAGAGGAGATGAGGAGTTAGCAGAGGAGATGGGGAGACATCAGAGGAGATGAGGAGACAACAGAGGAGATGAGGAGACAGCAGAGGAGATGAGGAGACAGCAGAGGAGATGAGGAGTTGAGGAGACAGCAGAGGAGATGAGGAGATGAGGAGACAGCAGAGGAGATAAGGAGACAGCAGAGGAGATGAGGAGACAGCAGAGGAGATGAGGAGACAGCAGAGGAGATGAGGAGACAGCAGAGGAGATAAGGAGACAGCAGATGAGATGAGGAGACAGCAGAGGAGATGAGGAGATGAGGAGACACCAGAGGAGATGAGGAGACAGCAGAGCAGATGAGGAGATGAGGAGACAGCAGAGGAGATGAGGAGACAGCAGAGGAGACAGCAGAGGAGACAGCAGAGGAGATGGGGAGACAGCAGAGGAGATGAGGAGACAGTAAATGAGATGAGGAGACAGCAGAGGAGATGAGGAGACAGCAGAGGAGACCGCAGAGGAGATGAGGAGACAGCAGAGGAGATGAGGAGACAGCAGAGGAGATAAGGAGACACCAGAGGAGATGAGGAGACAGCAGAGGAGATGAGGAGACAGCAGAGGAGACAGCAGAGGAGATGAGGAGACAGCAGAGGAGATGAGGACACAGCAGAGGAGATGAGGAGACACCAGAGGAGATGAGGAGACAGCAGATGAGATGAGGAGATGAGGAGACACCAGAGGAGATGAGGACACAGCAGAGGAGATGAGGACACACCAGAGGAGATGAGGAGACAGCAGAGGAGATGAGGAGACAGCAGAGGAGATGAGGAGAGCGCAGAGGAGATTAGGAGACAGCAGAGGAGACAGCAGAGGAGATGAGGAGACAGCAGAAGATGAGGAGATGAGGAGACAACAGAGGAGATGAGGAGATGAGGAGACAGCAGAGGAGATGAGGAGACAGCAGAGGAGATGAGGAGACCGCAGAGGAGATGAGGAGACACCAGAGGAGATGAGGAGATGAAGAGACAGCAGAGGAGATGAGGAGACAGCAGAGGAGATGAGGAGACAGCAGAGGAGATGAGGAGATGAGGAGACAGCAGAGGAGATGAGGAGACAGCAGAGGAGATGAGGAGACAGCAGAGGAGATGAGGAGTTGAGGAGACAGCAGAGGAGATGAGGAGACAGCAGAGGAGATGAGGAGACAGCAGAGGAGACAGCAGAGGAGATGAGGAGACAGCAGAGGAGATGAGGAGACAGCAGAGGAGATGAGGAGATGAGGAGACAGCAGAGGAGATGAGGAGTTGAGGAGACAGCAGAGGAGATGAGGAGACAGCAGAGGAGATGAGGATACAGCAGAGGAGACAGCAGAGGAGATGAGGAGACAGCAGAGGAGATGAGGAGACAGCAGAGGAGATGAGGACACAGCAGAGGAGATGAGGACACACCAGAGGAGATGAGGAGACAGCAGAGGAGATGAGGAGACACCAGAGGATATGAGGAGACAGCAGAGGAGATAAGGAGACAGCAGAGGAGATGAGGAGACAGCAGAGGAGATGAGGAGACAGCAGAGGAGATGAGGAGATGCGGATACAGCAGAGGAGATGAGGAGACAGCAGAGGAGATGAGGAGACAGCAGAGGAGATGAGGAGACAGCAGAGGAGATGAGGAGACAGTAGATGAGATGAGGAGACAGCAGATGAGATGAGGAGACAGCAGAGGAGATGAGGAGACAGCAGAGGAGATGAGGAGACAGCAGAGGAGATGAGGAGACAGCAGAGGAGACAGCAGAGGAGATGAGGAGACAGCAGAGGAGATGAGGAGACAGCAGAGGAGATGAGGAGACAGCAGAGGAGATGATGAGACAGCAGAGGACACAGCAGAGGAGATGAGGAGACAGCATAGGAGATGAGGAGACAGCAGAGGAGATGAGGAGACAGCAGAGGAGATGAGGATACAGCAGAGGAGATGAGGAGACAGCAGAGGAGATGAGGAGATGAAGAGACAGCAGAGGAGATGAGGAGACAGCAGAGGAGATGAGGAGACAGCAGAGGAGATGAGGAGATGAGGAGACAGTAAAGGAGATGAGGAGATGAGGAGACAGCAGAGGAGATGAGGAGTTGAGGAGACAGCAGAGGAGATGAGGAGACAGCAGAGGAGATGAGGACACAGCAGAGGAGATGAGGAGACAGCAGAGGAGATGAGGAGACAGCAGAGGAGATAAGGAGACAGCAGAGGAGATGAGGAGACAGCAGAGGAGATGAGGAGACAGCAGATGAGATGAGGAGACAGCAGAGGAGACACCAGAGGAGATGAGGACACAGCAGAGGAGATGAGGACACACCAGAGGAGATGAGGAGACAGCAGAGGAGATGAGGAGACACCAGAGGAGATGAGGAGACACCAGAGGAGATGAGGAGACAGCAGAGGAGATGAGGAGACAGCAGAGCAGATGAGGAGACAGCAGAGGAGATGAGGAGATGAGGAGACACCAGAGGAGATGAGGAGACAGCAGAGGAGATGAGGAGACAGCAGAGGAGACAGCAGAGGAGATGAGGAGACAGCAGACGAGATGAGGAGACAGCAGAGGAGATGAGGAGATGAGGAGACACCAGAGGAGATGAGGAGACAGCAGAGGAGATGAGGAGTTAGCAGAGGAGATGAGGAGACATCAGAGGAGATGAGGAGACAACAGAGGAGATGAGGAGACAGCAGAGGAGATGAGGAGACAGCAGAGGAGATGAGGAGATGAGGAGACAGCAGAGGAGATGAGGAGACAGCAGAGCAGATGAGGAGATGAGGAGACAGCAGAGGAGATGAGGAGACAGCAGAGGAGATGAGGAGATGAGGAGACAGCAGAGGATATGAGGAGTTGAGGAGACAGCAGAGGAGATGAGGAGATGAGGAGACAGCAGAGGAGATAAGGAGACAGCAGAGGAGATGAGGAGACAGCAGAGGAGATGAGGAGACAGCAGAGGAGATGAGGAGACAGCAGAGGAGATAAGGAGACAGCAGATGAGATGAGGAGACAGCAGAGGAGATGAGGAGATGAGGAGACACCAGAGGAGATGAGGAGACAGCAGAGCAGATGAGGAGATGAGGAGACAGCAGAGGAGATGAGGAGACAGCAGAGGAGACAGCAGAGGAGACAGCAGAGGAGATGAGGAGACAGCAGAGGAGATGAGGAGACAGTAAAGGAGATGAGGAGACAGCAGAGGAGATGAGGAGACAGCAGAGGAGACCGCAGAGGAGATGAGGAGACAGCAGAGGAGATGAGGAGACAGCAGAGGAGATAAGGAGACACCAGAGGAGATGAGGAGACAGCAGAGGAGATGAGGAGACAGCAGAGGAGACAGCAGAGGAGATGCGGAGACAGCAGAGGAGATGAGGACACAGCAGAGGAGATGAGGAGACACCAGAGGAGATGAGGAGACAGCAGAGGAGATGAGGAGATGAGGAGACACCAGAGGAGATGAGGACACAGCAGAGGAGATGAGGACACACCAGAGGAGATGAGGAGACAGCAGAGGAGATGAGGAGACAGCAGAGGAGATGAGGAGAGCGCAGAGGAGATGAGGAGGCAGCAGAGGAGACAGCAGAGGAGATGAGGAGACAGCAGAAGATGAGGAGATGAGGAGACAACAGAGGAGATGAGGAGATGAGGAGACAGCAGAGGAGATGAGGAGATGAGGAGACAGCAGAGGAGACAGCAGAGGAGATGAGGAGACAGCAGAGGAGATGAGGAGATGAGGAGACACCAGAGGAGATGAGGAGACAGCAGAGGAGATGAGGAGTTAGCAGAGGAGATGAGGAGACAGCATAGGAGATGAGGAGAGAGCAGAGGAGATGAGGAGATGAGGAGACACCAGAGGAGATGAGGAGACAGTAGAGGACATGAGGAGACAGCAGAGGAGATGAGGAGACAGCAGAGGAGATGAGGAGACAGCAGAGGAGATGAGGAGACATCAGATGAGATGAGGAGACAGCAGAGGAGATGAGGAGACACCAGAGGAGATGAGGAGACAGCAGAGGAGACAGCAGAGGAGATGAGAAGACAGCAGAGGAGATGAGGAGACATCAGAGGAGATGAGGAGACAGCAGAGGAGAAGAGGAGATGAGGAGACAGCAGAGGAGATGAGGAGACAGCAGAGGAGACAGCAGAGGAGATGAGGAGACAGCAGAGGAGATGAGGAGATGAGGAGACAGCAGAGGAGATGAGGAGTTAGCAGAGGAGATGAGGAGACATCAGAGGAGATGAGGAGACAACAGAGGAGATGAGGAGACAGCAGAGGAGATGAGGAGACAGCAGAGGAGATGAGGAGATGAGGAGACAGCAGAGGAGATGAGGAGACATCAGAGCAGATGAGGAGATGAGGAGACAGCAGAGGAGATGAGGAGACAGCAGAGGAGATGAGGAGACAGCAGAGGAGATGAGGAGACAGCAGAGGAGATGAGGAGATGAGGAGACAGCAGAGGAGATGAGGAGTTGAGGAGACAGCAGAGGAGATGAGGAGATGAGGAGACAGCAGAGGAGATAAGGAGACAGCAGAGGAGATGAGGAGACAGCAGAGGAGATGAGGAGACAGCAGAGGAGATGAGGAGACAGCAGAGGAGATAAGGAGACAGCAGATGAGATGAGGAGACAGCAGAGGAGATGAGGAGATGAGGAGACACCAGAGGAGATGAGGAGACAGCAGAGCAGATGAGGAGATGAGGAGACAGCAGAGGAGATGAGGAGACAGCAGAGGAGACAGCAGAGGAGACAGCAGAGGAGATGAGGAGACAGCAGAGGAGATGAGGAGACAGTAAATGAGATGAGGAGACAGCAGAGGAGATGAGGAGACAGCAGAGGAGACCGCAGAGGAGATGAGGAGACAGCAGAGGAGATGAGGAGACAGCAGAGGAGATAAGGAGACACCAGAGGAGATGAGGAGACAGCAGAGGAGATGAGGAGACAGCAGAGGAGACAGCAGAGGAGATGAGGAGACAGCAGAGGAGATGAGGACACAGCAGAGGAGATGAGGAGATGAGGAGATGAGGAGACAGCAGAGGAGATGAGGAGATGAGGAGACACCAGAGGAGATGAGGACACAGCAGAGGAGATGAGGACACACCAGAGGAGATGAGGAGACAGCAGAGGAGATGAGGAGACAGCAGAGGAGATGAGGAGAGCGCAGAGGAGATGAGGAGACAGCAGAGGAGACAGCAGAGGAGATGAGGAGACAGCAGAAGATGAGGAGATGAGGAGACAACAGAGGAGATGAGGAGATGAGGAGACAGCAGAGGAGATGAGGAGACAGCAGAGGAGATGAGGAGATGAGGAGACAGCAGAGGAGATGAGGAGACAGCAGAGGAGATGAGGAGACAGCAGAGGAGATGAGGAGACAGCAGAGGAGATGAGGAGATGAGGAGACAGCAGAGGAGATGAGGAGTTGAGGAGACAGCAGAGGAGATGAGGAGATGAGGAGACAGCAGAGGAGATAAGGAGACCGCAGAGGAGATGAGGAGACAGCAGAGGAGATGAGGAGACAGCAGAGGAGATGAGGAGACAGCAGAGGAGATAAGGAGACAGCAGATGAGATGAGGAGACAGCAGAGGAGATGAGGAGATGAGGAGACACCAGAGGAGATGAGGAGACAGCAGAGCAGATGAGGAGATGAGGAGACAGCAGAGGAGATGAGGAGACAGCAGAGGAGACAGCAGAGGAGACAGCAGAGGAGAGGGGGAGACAGCAGAGGAGATGAGGAGACAGTAAATGAGATGAGGAGACAGCAGAGGAGATGAGGAGACAGCAGAGGAGATGAGGAGACAGCAGAGGAGATAAGGAGACAGCAGATGAGATGAGGAGACAGCAGAGGAGATGAGGAGATGAGGAGACACCAGAGGAGACAGCAGAGGAGATGAGGAGACAGCAGAGGAGATGAGGAGACAGTAAAGGAGATGAGGAGACAGCATAGGAGATGAGGAGACAGCAGAGGAGACCGCAGAGCAGATGAGGAGACAGCAGAGGAGATGAGGAGACAGCAGAGGAGATAAGGAGACACCAGAGGAGATGAGGAGACAGCAGAGGAGATGAGGAGACAGCAGAGGAGACAGCAGAGGAGATGAGGAGGCAGCAGAGGAGATGAGGACACAGCAGAGGAGATGAGGAGACACCAGAGGAGATGAGGAGACAGCAGAGGAGATGAGGAGATGAGGAGACACCAGAGGAGATGAGGACACAGCAGAGGAGATGAGGAGAGCGCAGAGGAGATGAGGAGACAGCAGAGGAGATGAGGAGACAGCAGAGGAGATGAGGAGAGCGCAGAGGAGATGAGGAGACAGCAGAGGAGACAGCAGAGGAGATGAGGAGACAGCAGAAGATGAGGAGATGAGGAGACAACAGAGGAGATGAGGAGATGAGGAGACAGCAGAGGAGATGAGGAGATGAGGAGACAGCAGAGGAGACAGCAGAGGAGATGAGGAGACAGCAGAGGAGATGAGGAGATGAGGAGACACCAGAGGAGATGAGGAGACAGCAGAGGAGATGAGGAGTTAGCAGAGGAGATGAGGAGACAGCATAGGAGATGAGGAGAGAGCAGAGGAGATGAGGAGATGAGGAGACACCAGAGGAGATGAGGAGACAGTAGAGGACATGAGGAGACAGCAGAGGAGATGAGGAGACAGCAGAGGAGATGAGGAGACAGCAGAGGAGATGAGGAGACATCAGATGAGATGAGGAGACAGCAGAGGAGATGAGGAGACACCAGAGGAGATGAGGAGACAGCAGAGGAGACAGCAGAGGAGATGAGAAGACAGCAGAGGAGATGAGGAGACATCAGAGGAGATGAGGAGACAGCAGAGGAGAAGAGGAGATGAGGAGACAGCAGAGGAGATGAGGAGACAGCAGAGGAGACAGCAGAGGAGATGAGGAGACAGCAGAGGAGATGAGGAGATGAGGAGACAGCAGAGGAGATGAGGAGTTAGCAGAGGAGATGGGGAGACATCAGAGGAGATGAGGAGACAACAGAGGAGATGAGGAGACAGCAGAGGAGATGAGGAGACAGCAGAGGAGATGAGGAGATGAGGAGACAGCAGAGGAGATAAGGAGACAGCAGAGGAGATGAGGAGACAGCAGAGGAGATGAGGAGACAGCAGAGGAGATGAGGAGACAGCAGAGGAGATAAGGAGACAGCAGATGAGATGAGGAGACAGCAGAGGAGATGAGGAGATGAGGAGACACCAGAGGAGATGAGGAGACAGCAGAGCAGATGAGGAGATGAGGAGACAGCAGAGGAGATGAGGAGACAGCAGAGGAGACAGCAGAGGAGACAGCAGAGGAGATGGGGAGACAGCAGAGGAGATGAGGAGACAGTAAATGAGATGAGGAGACAGCAGAGGAGATGAGGAGACAGCAGAGGAGACCGCAGAGGAGATGAGGAGACAGCAGAGGAGATGAGGAGACAGCAGAGGAGATAAGGAGACACCAGAGGAGATGAGGAGACAGCAGAGGAGATGAGGAGACAGCAGAGGAGACAGCAGAGGAGATGAGGAGACAGCAGAGGAGATGAGGACACAGCAGAGGAGATGAGGAGACACCAGAGGAGATGAGGAGACAGCAGATGAGATGAGGAGATGAGGAGACACCAGAGGAGATGAGGACACAGCAGAGGAGATGAGGACACACCAGAGGAGATGAGGAGACAGCAGAGGAGATGAGGAGACAGCAGAGGAGATGAGGAGAGCGCAGAGGAGATTAGGAGACAGCAGAGGAGACAGCAGAGGAGATGAGGAGACAGCAGAAGATGAGGAGATGAGGAGACAACAGAGGAGATGAGGAGATGAGGAGACAGTAGAGGAGATGAGGAGACAGCAGAGGAGATGAGGAGACCGCAGAGGAGATGAGGAGACACCAGAGGAGATGAGGAGATGAAGAGACAGCAGAGGAGATGAGGAGATGAAGAGACAGCAGAGGAGATGAGGAGACAGCAGAGGAGATGAGGAGACAGCAGAGGAGATGAGGAGACAGCAGAGGAGATGAGGAGATGAGGAGACAGCAGAGGAGATGAGGAGACAGCAGAGGAGATGAGGAGACAGCAGAGGAGATGAGGAGATGAAGAGACAGCAGAGGAGATGAGGAGATGAAGAGACAGCAGAGGAGATGAGGAGACAGCAGAGGAGATGAGGAGACAGCAGAGGAGATGAGGAGATGAGGAGACAGCAGAGGAGATGAGGAGACAGCAGAGGAGATGAGGAGACAGCAGAAGAGATGAGGAGTTGAGGAGACAGCAGAGGAGATGAGGAGACAGCAGAGGAGATGAGGAGACAGCAGAGGAGACAGCAGAGGAGATGAGGAGACAGCAGAGGAGATGAGGAGACAGCAGAGGAGATGAGGAGATGAGGAGACAGCAGAGGAGATGAGGAGTTGAGGAGACAGCAGAGGAGATGAGGAGACAGCAGAGGAGATGAGGATACAGCAGAGGAGACAGCAGAGGAGATGAGGAGACAGCAGAGGAGATGAGGAGACAGCAGAGGAGATGAGGACACAGCAGAGGAGATGAGGACACACCAGAGGAGATGAGGAGACAGCAGAGGAGATGAGGAGACACCAGAGGATATGAGGAGACAGCAGAGGAGATAAGGAGACAGCAGAGGAGATGAGGAGACAGCAGAGGAGATGAGGAGACAGCAGAGGAGATGAGGAGATGAGGATACAGCAGAGGAGATGAGGAGACAGCAGAGGAGATGAGGAGACAGCAGAGGAGATGAGGAGACAGCAGAGGAGATGAGGAGACAGTAGATGAGATGAGGAGACAGCAGATGAGATGAGGAGACAGCAGAGGAGATGAGGAGACAGCAGAGGAGATGAGGAGACAGCAGAGGAGATAAGGAGACAGCAGAGGAGATGAGGAGACAGCAGAGGAGACAGCAGAGGAGATGAGGAGACAGCAGAGGAGACAGCAGAGGAGATGAGGAGACAGCAGAGGAGATGAGGAGACAGCAGAGGAGATGATGAGACAGCAGAGGAGATGATGAGACAGCAGAGGAGACAGCAGAGGAGATGAGGAGACAGCAGAGGAGATGAGGAGACAGCAGAGGAGATGAGGAGATGAGGAGACAGTAAAGGAGATGAGGAGATGAGGAGACAGCAGAGGAGATGAGGAGTTGAGGAGACAGCAGAGGAGATGAGGAGACAGCAGAGGAGATGAGGACACAGCAGAGGAGATGAGGAGACAGCAGAGGAGATGAGGAGACAGCAGAGGAGATAAGGAGACAGCAGAGGAGATGAGGAGACAGCAGAGGAGATGAGGAGACAGCAGATGAGATGAGGAGACAGCAGAGGAGACACCAGAGGAGATGAGGACACAGCAGAGGAGATGAGGACACACCAGAGGAGATGAGGAGACAGCAGAGGAGATGAGGAGACACCAGAGGAGATGAGGAGACACCAGAGGAGATGAGGAGACAGCAGAGGAGATGAGGAGACAGCAGAGCAGATGAGGAGACAGCAGAGGAGATGAGGAGATGAGGAGACACCAGAGGAGATGAGGAGACAGCAGAGGAGATGAGGAGACAGCAGAGGAGACAGCAGAGGAGATGAGGAGACAGCAGACGAGATGAGGAGACAGCAGAGGAGATGAGGAGATGAGGAGACACCAGAGGAGATGAGGAGACAGCAGAGGAGATGAGGAGTTAGCAGAGGAGATGAGGAGACATCAGAGGAGATGAGGAGACAACAGAGGAGATGAGGAGACAGCAGAGGAGATGAGGAGACAGCAGAGGAGATGAGGAGATGAGGAGACAGCAGAGGAGATGAGGAGACAGCAGAGCAGATGAGGAGATGAGGAGACAGCAGAGGAGATGAGGAGACAGCAGAGGAGATGAGGAGATGAGGAGACAGCAGAGGATATGAGGAGTTGAGGAGACAGCAGAGGAGATGAGGAGATGAGGAGACAGCAGAGGAGATAAGGAGACACCAGAGGAGATGAGGAGACACCAGAGGAGATGAGGAGACAGCAGAGGAGATGAGGAGACAGCAGAGCAGATGAGGAGACAGCAGAGGAGATGAGGAGATGAGGAGACACCAGAGGAGATGAGGAGACAGCAGAGGAGATGAGGAGACAGCAGAGGAGACAGCAGAGGAGATGAGGAGACAGCAGACGAGATGAGGAGACAGCAGAGGAGATGAGGAGATGAGGAGACACCAGAGGAGATGAGGAGACAGCAGAGGAGATGAGGAGTTAGCAGAGGAGATGAGGAGACATCAGAGGAGATGAGGAGACAACAGAGGAGATGAGGAGACAGCAGAGGAGATGAGGAGACAGCAGAGGAGATGAGGAGATGAGGAGACAGCAGAGGAGATGAGGAGACAGCAGAGCAGATGAGGAGATGAGGAGACAGCAGAGGAGATGAGGAGACAGCAGAGGAGATGAGGAGACAGCAGAGGAGATGAGGAGATGAGGAGACAGCAGAGGAGATGAGGAGTTGAGGAGACAGCAGAGGAGATGAGGAGATGAGGAGACAGCAGAGGAGATAAGGAGACAGCAGAGGAGATGAGGAGACAGCAGAGGAGATGAGGAGACAGCAGAGGAGATGAGGAGACAGCAGAGGAGATAAGGAGACAGCAGATAAGATGAGGAGACAGCAGAGGAGATGAGGAGATGAGGAGACACCAGAGGAGATGAGGAGACAGCAGAGCAGATGAGGAGATGAGGAGACAGCAGAGGAGATGAGGAGACAGCAGAGGAGACAGCAGAGGAGACAGCAGAGGAGATGAGGAGACAGCAGAGGAGATGAGGAGACAGTAAAGGAGATGAGGAGACAGCAGAGGAGATGAGGAGACAGCAGAGGAGACCGCAGAGGAGATGAGGAGACAGCAGAGGAGATGAGGAGACAGCAGAGGAGATAAGGAGACACCAGAGGAGATGAGGAGACAGCAGAGGAGATGAGGAGACAGCAGAGGAGACAGCAGAGGAGATGAGGAGACAGCAGAGGAGATGAGGACACAGCAGAGGAGATGAGGAGACACCAGAGGAGATGAGGAGACAGCAGAGGAGATGAGGAGATGAGGAGACACCAGAGGAGATGAGGACACAGCAGAGGAGATGAGGACACACCAGAGGAGATGAGGAGACAGCAGAGGAGATGAGGAGACAGCAGAGGAGATGAGGAGAGCGCAGAGGAGATGAGGAGACAGCAGAGGAGACATCAGAGGAGATGAGGAGACAGCAGTAGATGAGGAGATGAGGAGACAACAGAGGAGATGAGGAGATGAGGAGACAGCAGAGGAGATGAGGAGATGAGGAGACAGCAGAGGAGACAGCAGAGGAGATGAGGAGACAGCAGAGGAGATGAGGAGATGAGGAGACACCAGAGGAGATGAGGAGACAGCAGAGGAGATGAGGAGTTAGCAGAGGAGATGAGGAGACAGCATAGGAGATGAGGAGAGAGAAGAGGAGATGAGGAGATGAGGAGACACCAGAGGAGATGAGGAGACAGTAGAGGACATGAGGAGACAGCAGAGGAGATGAGGAGACAGCAGAGGAGATGAGGAGACAGCAGAGGAGATGAGGAGACATCAGATGAGATGAGGAGACAGCAGAGGAGATGAGGAGACACCAGAGGAGATGAGGAGACAGCAGAGGAGACAGCAGAGGAGATGAGAAGACAGCAGAGGAGATGAGGAGACATCAGAGGAGATGAGGAGACAGCAGAGGAGAAGAGGAGATGAGGAGACAGCAGAGGAGATGAGGAGACAGCAGAGGAGACAGCAGAGGAGATGAGGAGACAGCAGAGGAGATGAGGAGATGAGGAGACAGCAGAGGAGATGAGGAGCCGAGGAGACAGCAGAGGAGATGAGACAGCAAAGGAGATGAGGAGATGAGGAGACAGCAGAGGAGATGAGGAGACAGCAGAGGAGATGAGGAGACAGCAGAGGAGATAAGGAGACACCAGAGGAGACGAGGAGACAGCAGAGGAGATGAGGAGACAGCAGAGGAGATGAGACAGCAGAGGAGATGAGAAGACAGTAGAGCAGATGAGGAGACAGCAGAGGACATGAGGAGACAGCAGAGGAGATGAGGAGACAGCAGATGAGATGAGGAGACACCAGAGGAGATATGGAGACAGCAGAGGAGATAAGGAGACACCAGAGGAGATGAGGAGACAGCAGAGGAGATAAGGAGACACCAGAGGAGATGAGGAGACAGCAGAGGAGATGAGGAGACAGCAGAGGAGATGAGACAGCAGAGGAGATGAGAAGACAGTAGAGTAGATGAGGAGACAGCAGAGGAGATGAGGAGACAGCAGAGGAGATGAGGAGACAGCAGAGGAGATGAGGAGACAGCAGAGGAGACAGCAGAGGAGATGAGGAGACACCAGAGGAGATGAGGAGACAGCAGAGGAGATGAGGAGACAGCAGAGGAGACAGCAGAGGAGATGAGGAGACACCAGAGGAGATGAGGAGACAGCAGAGGAGATGAGGAGACAGCAGAGGAGATGAGGAGACAGCAGAGGAGATGAGGAGACAGCAGAGGAGATGAGGAGACACCAGAGGAGATATGGAGACAGCAGAGGAGATGAGGAGACACCAGAGGAGATGAGGAGACAGCAGAGGAGATGAGGAGTTAGCAGAGGAGATGAGGAGACAGCATAGGAGATGAGGAGAGAGAAGAGGAGATGAGGAGATGAGGAGACACCAGAGGAGATGAGGAGACAGTAGAGGACATGAGGAGACAGCAGAGGAGATGAGGAGACAGCAGAGGAGATGAGGAGACAGCAGAGGAGATGAGGAGACATCAGATGAGATGAGGAGACAGCAGAGGAGATGAGGAGACACCAGAGGAGATGAGGAGACAGCAGAGGAGACAGCAGAGGAGATGAGAAGACAGCAGAGGAGATGAGGAGACATCAGAGGAGATGAGGAGACAGCAGAGGAGAAGAGGAGATGAGGAGACAGCAGAGGAGATGAGGAGACAGCAGAGGAGACAGCAGAGGAGATGAGGAGACAGCAGAGGAGATGAGGAGATGAGGAGACAGCAGAGGAGATGAGGAGCCGAGGAGACAGCAGAGGAGATGAGACAGCAAAGGAGATGAGGAGATGAGGAGACAGCAGAGGAGATGAGGAGACAGCAGAGGAGATGAGGAGACAGCAGAGGAGATAAGGAGACACCAGAGGAGATGAGGAGACAGCAGAGGAGATGAGGAGACAGCAGAGGAGATGAGACAGCAGAGGAGATGAGAAGACAGTAGAGCAGATGAGGAGACAGCAGAGGACATGAGGAGACAGCAGAGGAGATGAGGAGACAGCAGATGAGATGAGGAGACACCAGAGGAGATATGGAGACAGCAGAGGAGATAAGGAGACACCAGAGGAGATGAGGAGACAGCAGAGGAGATAAGGAGACACCAGAGGAGATGAGGAGACAGCAGAGGAGATGAGGAGACAGCAGAGGAGATGAGACAGCAGAGGAGATGAGAAGACAGTAGAGTAGATGAGGAGACAGCAGAGGAGATGAGGAGACAGCAGAGGAGATGAGGAGACAGCAGAGGAGATGAGGAGACAGCAGAGGAGACAGCAGAGGAGATGAGGAGACACCAGAGGAGATGAGGAGACAGCAGAGGAGATGAGGAGACAGCAGAGGAGACAGCAGAGGAGATGAGGAGACACCAGAGGAGATGAGGAGACAGCAGAGGAGATGAGGAGACAGCAGAGGAGATGAGGAGACAGCAGAGGAGATGAGGAGACAGCAGAGGAGATGAGGAGACACCAGAGGAGATATGGAGACAGCAGAGGAGATGAGGAGACAGCAGAGGAGATGAGGAGACAGCCGAGGAGACAGCAGAGGAGATGAGACAGCAAAGGAGATGAGGAGACAGCAGAGGAGACAGCAGAGGAGATGAGGAGACAGCAGAGGAGATAAGGAGACACCAGAGGAGACGAGGAGACAGCAGAGGAGATGAGGAGACAGCAGAGGAGATGAGACAGCAGAGGAGATGAGAAGACAGTAGAGCAGATGAGGAGACAGCAGAGGACATGAGGAGACAGCAGAGGAGATGAGGAGACAGCAGATGAGATGAGGAGACACCAGAGGAGATATGGAGACAGCAGAGGAGATAAGGAGACACCAGAGGAGATGAGGAGACAGCAGAGGAGATAAGGAGACACCAGAGGAGATGAGGAGACAGCAGAGGAGATGAGGAGACAGCAGAGGAGATGAGACAGCAGAGGAGATGAGAAGACAGTAGAGTAGATGAGGAGACAGCAGAGGAGATGAGGAGACAGCAGAGGAGATGAGGAGACAGCAGAGGAGATGAGGAGACAGCAGAGGAGACAGCAGAGGAGATGAGGAGACACCAGAGGAGATGAGGAGACAGCAGAGGAGATGAGGAGACAGCAGAGGAGACAGCAGAGGAGATGACGAGACACCAGAGGAGATGAGGAGACAGCAGAGGAGATGAGGAGACAGCAGAGGAGATGAGGAGACAGCAGAGGAGATGAGGAGACAGCAGAGGAGATGAGGAGACACCAGAGGAGATATGGAGACAGCAGAGGAGATGAGGAGACACCAGAGGAGATGAGGAGACAGCAGAGGAGATGAGGAGTTAGCAGAGGAGATGAGGAGACAGCATAGGAGATGAGGAGAGAGAAGAGGAGATGAGGAGATGAGGAGACACCAGAGGAGATGAGGAGACAGTAGAGGACATGAGGAGACAGCAGAGGAGATGAGGAGACAGCAGAGGAGATGAGGAGACAGCAGAGGAGATGAGGAGACATCAGATGAGATGAGGAGACAGCAGAGGAGATGAGGAGACACCAGAGGAGATGAGGAGACAGCAGAGGAGACAGCAGAGGAGATGAGAAGACAGCAGAGGAGATGAGGAGACATCAGAGGAGATGAGGAGACAGCAGAGGAGAAGAGGAGATGAGGAGACAGCAGAGGAGATGAGGAGACAGCAGAGGAGACAGCAGAGGAGATGAGGAGACAGCAGAGGAGATGAGGAGATGAGGAGACAGCAGAGGAGATGAGGAGCCGAGGAGACAGCAGAGGAGATGAGACAGCAAAGGAGATGAGGAGATGAGGAGACAGCAGAGGAGATGAGGAGACAGCAGAGGAGATGAGGAGACAGCAGAGGAGATAAGGAGACACCAGAGGAGACGAGGAGACAGCAGAGGAGATGAGGAGACAGCAGAGGAGATGAGACAGCAGAGGAGATGAGAAGACAGTAGAGCAGATGAGGAGACAGCAGAGGACATGAGGAGACAGCAGAGGAGATGAGGAGACAGCAGATGAGATGAGGAGACACCAGAGGAGATATGGAGACAGCAGAGGAGATAAGGAGACACCAGAGGAGATGAGGAGACAGCAGAGGAGATAAGGAGACACCAGAGGAGATGAGGAGACAGCAGAGGAGATGAGGAGACAGCAGAGGAGATGAGAGCAGAGGAGATGAGAAGACAGTAGAGTAGATGAGGAGACAGCAGAGGAGATGAGGAGACATCAGAGGAGATGAGGAGACAGCAGAGGAGATGAGGAGACAGCAGAGGAGACAGCAGAGGAGATGAGGAGACACCAGAGGAGATGAGGAGACAGCAGAGGAGATGAGGAGACAGCAGAGGAGACAGCAGAGGAGATGAGGAGACACCAGAGGAGATGAGGAGACAGCAGAGGAGACAGCAGATGAGATGAGGAGACACCAGAGGAGATGAGGAGACAGCAGAGGAGATGAGGAGACAGCAGAGGAGATGAGGAGACACCAGAGGAGATGAGGAGACAGCAGAGGAGATGAGGAGACACCAGAGGAGATGAGGAGACAGCAGAGGAGATGAGGAGACAGCAGAGGAGATGAGGAGACAGCAGAGGAGATGAGGAGACAGCAGAGGAGATGAGGAGATGAGGAGACAGCAGAGGAGATGAGGAGACACCAGAGGAGATGAGGAGACAGCAGAGGAGATGAGGAGATGAGGAGACAGCAGAGGAGATGAGGAGACAGCAGAGGAGATGAGGAGACACCAGAGGAGATGAGGAGACAGCAGAGGAGATGAGGAGAAAGCAGAGGAGATGAGGAGACAGCAGAGGAGATAAGGAGACAGCAGAGGAGATGAGGAGACAGCAGAGGAGACAGCAGAGGAGATAAGGAGACAGCAGAGGAGACAGCAGAGGAGATGAGGAGACAGCAGAGGAGATGATGAGACAGCAGAGGAGACAGCAGAGGAGATGAGGAGACAGCATAGGAGATGAGGAGACAGCAGAGGAGATGAGGAGACAGCAGAGGAGATGAGGAGACACCAGAGGATATGAGGAGATGAAGAGACAGCAGAGGAGATGAGGAGACAGCAGAGGAGATGAGGAGACAGCAGAGGAGATGAGGAGACAGCAGAGGAGATGAGGAAACAGCAGAGGAGATGAGGAGACAGTAAAGGAGATGAGGAGATGAGGAGACAGCAGAGGAGATGAGGAAACAGCAGAGGAGATGAGGAGACAGTAAAGGAGATGAGGAGATGAGGAGACAGCAGAGGAGATGAGGAGAGAGCAGAGGAGATGAGGAGATGAGGAGACAGCAGAGGAGATGAGGAGTTGAGGAGACAGCAGAGGAGATGAGGAGACAGCAGAGGAGATGAGGAGATGAGGAGACACCAGCGGATATGAGGACACAGCAGAGGAGATGAGGACACACCAGAGGAGATGAGGAGACACCAGAGGAGATGAGGAGACAGCAGAGGAGATGAGGAGACAGCAGAGCAGATGAGGAGACAGCAGAGGAGATGAGGAGATGAGGAGACACCAGAGGAGATGAGGAGATGAGGAGACAGCAGAGGAGATGAGGAGACAGCAGAGGAGATGAGGAGACACCAGAGATGAGGAGACAACTGAGGAGATGAGGAGATGAGGAGACAGCAGAGGAGATGAGGAGATGAGGAGACAGCAGAGGAGATGAGGAGACAGCAGAGGAGATGAGGAGAGCGCAGAGGAGATGAGGAGACAGCAGAGGAGACATCAGAGGAGATGAGGAGACAGCAGAAGATGAGGAGATGAGGAGACAACAGAGGAGATGAGGAGATGAGGAGACAGCAGAGGAGATGAGGAGATGAGGAGACAGCAGAGGAGACAGCAGAGGAGATGAGGAGACAGCAGAGGAGATGAGGAGATGAGGAGACACCAGAGGAGATGAGGAGACAGCAGAGGGGATGAGGAGTTAGCAGAGGAGATGAGGAGACAGCATAGGAGATGAGGAGAGAGAAGAGGAGATGAGGAGATGAGGAGACACCAGAGGAGATGAGGAGACAGTAGAGGACATGAGGAGACAGTAGAGGAGATGAGGAGACAGCAGAGGAGATGAGGAGACAGCAGAGGAGATGAGGAGACATCAGATGAGATGAGGAGACAGCAGAGGAGATGAGGAGACACCAGAGGAGATGAGGAGACAGCAGAGGAGACAGCAGAGGAGATGAGAAGACAGCAGAGGAGATGAGGAGACATCAGAGGAGATGAGGAGACAGCAGAGGAGAAGAGGAGATGAGGAGACAGCAGAGGAGATGAGGAGACAGCAGAGGAGACAGCAGAGGAGATGAGGAGACAGCAGAGGAGATGCGGAGATGAGGAGACAGCAGAGGAGATGAGGAGCCGAGGAGACAGCAGAGGAGATGAGACAGCAAAGGAGATGAGGAGATGAGGAGACAGCAGAGGAGATGAGGAGACAGCAGAGGAGATGAGGAGACAGCAGAGGAGATAAGGAGACACCAGAGGAGACGAGGAGACAGCAGAGGAGATGAGGAGACAGCAGAGGAGATGAGACAGCAGAGGAGATGAGAAGACAGTAGAGCAGATGAGGAGACAGCAGAGGACATGAGGAGACAGCAGAGGAGATGAGGAGACAGCAGATGAGATGAGGAGACACCAGAGGAGATATGGAGACAGCAGAGGAGATAAGGAGACACCAGAGGAGATGAGGAGACAGCAGAGGAGATAAGGAGACACCAGAGGAGATGAGGAGACAGCAGAGGAGATGAGGAGACAGCAGAGGAGATGAGGAGACAGCAGAGGAGATGAGGAGACAGCAGAGGAGATGAGGAGACACCAGAGGAGATATGGAGACAGCAGAGGAGATGAGGAGACAGCAGAGGCGATGAGGGGACAGCAGAGGAGACAGCAGAGGAGATGAGGAGACACCAGAGGAGATGAGGAGACAGCAGAGGAGATGAGGAGACAGCAGAGGAGATGAGGAGACAGCAGAGGAGACAGCAGAGGAGATGAGGAGACACCAGAGGAGATGAGGAGACAGCAGAGGAGATGAGGAGACAGCAGAGGAGATGAGGAGACAGCAGAGGAGATGAGGAGACAGCAGAGGAGATGAGGAGACACCAGAGGAGATATGGAGACAGCAGAGGAGATGAGGAGACAGCAGAGGCGATGAGGGGACAGCAGAGGAGACAGCAGAGGAGATGAGGAGACACCAGAGGAGATGAGGAGACAGCAGAGTAGATGAGGAGACACCAGAGGAGATGAGGAGACAGCAGAGGAGATGAGGAGACAGCAGAGGAGATGAGGAGACACCAGAGGAGATGAGGAGACAGCAGAGGAGATGAGGAGACACCAGAGGAGATGAGGAGACAGCAGAGGAGATGAGGAGACAGCAGAGGAGATGAGGAGATGAGGAGACAGCAGAGGAGATGAGGAGACACCAGAGGAGATGAGGAGACAGCAGAGGAGATGAGGAGATGAGGAGACAGCAGAGGAGATGAGGAGACAGCAGAGGAGATGAGGAGACACCAGAGGAGATGAGGAGACAGCAGAGGAGATGAGGAGACAGCAGAGGAGATGAGGAGACAGCAGAGGAGATAAGGAGACAGCAGAGGAGATGAGGAGACAGCAGAGGAGACAGCAGAGGAGATAAGGAGACAGCAGAGGAGACAGCAGAGGAGATGAGGAGACAGCAGAGAAGATGATGAGACAGCAGAGGAGACAGCAGAGGAGATGAGGAGACAGCATATGAGATGAGGAGACAGCAGAGGAGATGAGGAGACAGCAGAGGAGATGAGGAGACACCAGAGGATATGAGGAGATGAAGAGACAGCAGAGGAGATGAGGAGACAGCAGAGGAGATGAGGAGACAGCAGAGGAGATGAGGAGACAGCAGAGGAGATGAGGAAACAGCAGAGGAGATGAGGAGACAGTAAAGGAGATGAGGAGATGAGGAGACAGCAGAGGAGATGAGGAAACAGCAGAGGAGATGAGGAGACAGTAAAGGAGATGAGGAGATGAGGAGACAGCAGAGGAGATGAGGAGAGAGCAGAGGAGATGAGGAGATGAGGAGACAGCAGAGGAGATGAGGAGTTGAGGAGACAGCAGAGGAGATGAGGAGACAGCAGAGGAGATGAGGAGATGAGGAGACACCAGCGGATATGAGGACACAGCAGAGGAGATGAGGACACACCAGAGGAGATGAGGAGACACCAGAGGAGATGAGGAGACAGCAGAGGAGATGAGGAGACAGCAGAGCAGATGAGGAGACAGCAGAGGAGATGAGGAGATGAGGAGACACCAGAGGAGATGAGGAGATGAGGAGACAGCAGAGGAGATGAGGAGACAGCAGAGGAGATGAGGAGACACCAGAGATGAGGAGACAACTGAGGAGATGAGGAGATGAGGAGACAGCAGAGGAGATGAGGAGATGAGGAGACAGCAGAGGAGACAGCAGAGGAGATGAGGAGACAGCAGACAAGATGAGGAGACAGCAGAGGAGATGAGGAGACAGCAGAGGAGATGAGGAGACACCAGAGGAGATGAGGAGACAGCAGAGGAGATGAGGAGACACCAGAGGAGATGAGGAGACAGCAGAGGAGATGAGGAGACAGCAGAGGAGATGAGGAGATGAGGAGACAGCAGAGGAGATGAGGAGACACCAGAGGAGATGAGGAGACAGCAGAGGAGATGAGGAGATGAGGAGACAGCAGAGGAGATGAGGAGACAGCAGAGGAGATGAGGAGACACCAGAGGAGATGAGGAGACAGCAGAGGAGATGAGGAGACAGCAGAGGAGATGAGGAGACAGCAGAGGAGATAAGGAGACAGCAGAGGAGATGAGGAGACAGCAGAGGAGACAGCAGAGGAGATAAGGAGACAGCAGAGGAGACAGCAGAGGAGATGAGGAGACAGCAGAGAAGATGATGAGACAGCAGAGGAGACAGCAGAGGAGATGAGGAGACAGCATAGGAGATGAGGAGACAGCAGAGGAGATGAGGAGACAGCAGAGGAGATGAGGAGACACCAGAGGATATGAGGAGATGAAGAGACAGCAGAGGAGATGAGGAGACAGCAGAGGAGATGAGGAGACAGCAGAGGAGATGAGGAGACAGCAGAGGAGATGAGGAAACAGCAGAGGAGATGAGGAGACAGTAAAGGAGATGAGGAGATGAGGAGACAGCAGAGGAGATGAGGACACACCAGAGGAGATGAGGAGACACCAGAGGAGATGAGGAGACAGCAGAGGAGATGAGGAGACAGCAGAGCAGATGAGGAGACAGCAGAGGAGATGAGGAGATGAGGAGACACCAGAGGAGATGAGGAGATGAGGAGACAGCAGAGGAGATGAGGAGACAGCAGAGGAGATGAGGAGACACCAGAGATGAGGAGACAACTGAGGAGATGAGGAGATGAGGAGACAGCAGAGGAGATGAGGAGATGAGGAGACAGCAGAGGAGACAGCAGAGGAGATGAGGAGACAGCAGACAAGATGAGGAGACAGCAGAGGAGATGAGGAGACAGCAGAGGAGATGAGGAGACAGCAGAGGAGATGAGGAGATGAGGAGACAGCAGAGGAGATGAGGAGTTGAGGAGACAGCAGAGGAGATGAGGAGACAGCAGAGGAGATGAGGAGACAGCAGAGGAGATGAGGAGACACCAGAGGAGATGAGGAGACAGCAGAGTAGATGAGGAGACACCAGAGGAGATGAGGAGACAGCAGAGGAGATGAGGAGACAGCAGAGGAGATGAGGAGACACCAGAGGAGATGAGGAGACAGCAGAGGAGATGAGGAGACACCAGAGGAGATGAGGAGACAGCAGAGGAGATGAGGAGACAGCAGAGGAGATGAGGAGACAGCAGAGGAGATGAGGAGACAGCAGAGGAGATGAGGAGATGAGGAGACAGCAGAGGAGATGAGGAGACACCAGAGGAGATGAGGAGACAGCAGAGGAGATGAGGAGATGAGGAGACAGCAGAGGAGATGAGGAGACAGCAGAGGAGATGAGGAGACACCAGAGGAGATGAGGAGACATCAGAGGAGATGAGGAGACAGCAGAGGAGATGAGGAAACAGCAGAGGAGATAAGGAGACAGCAGAGGAGATGAGGAGACAGCAGAGGAGACAGCAGAGGAGATAAGGAGACAGCAGAGGAGACAGCAGAGGAGATGAGGAGACAGCAGAGGAGATGATGAGACAGCAGAGGAGACAGCAGAGGAGATGAGGAGACAGCATAGGAGATGAGGAGACAGCAGAGGAGATGAGGAGACAGCAGAGGAGATGAGGAGACACCAGAGGAGATGAGGAGATGAAGAGACAGCAGAGGAGATGAGGAGACAGCAGAGGAGATGAGGAGACAGCAGAGGAGATGAGGAGACAGCAGAGGAGATGAGGAAACAGCAGAGGAGATGAGGAGACAGTAAAGGAGATGAGGAGATGAGGAGACAGCAGAGGAGATGAGGAAACAGCAGAGGAGATGAGGAGACAGTAAAGGAGATGAGGAGATGAGGAGACAGCAGAGGAGATGAGGAGACAGCAGAGGAGATGAGGAGATGAGGAGACAGCAGAGGAGATGAGGAGTTGAGGAGACAGCAGAGGAGATGAGGAGACAGCAGAGGAGATGAGGAGATGAGGAGACACCAGCGGAGATGAGGACACAGCAGAGGAGATGAGGACACACCAGAGGAGATGAGGAGACACCAGAGGAGATGAGGAGACAGCAGAGGAGATGAGGAGACAGCAGAGCAGATGAGGAGACAGCAGAGGAGATGAGGAGATGAGGAGACACCAGAGGAGATGAGGAGATGAGGAGACAGCAGAGGAGATGAGGAGACAGCAGAGGAGATGAGGAGACACCAGAGATGAGGAGACAACTGAGGAGATGAGGAGATGAGGAGACAGCAGAGGAGATGAGGAGATGAGGAGACAGCAGAGGAGACAGCAGAGGAGATGAGGAGACAGCAGACGAGATGAGGAGACACCAGAGGAGATGAGGAGTTAGCAGAGGAGATGAGGAGACATCAGAGGAGACAGCAGAGGAGATGAGGAGACAACAGAGGAGATGAGGAGACAGCAGAGGAGATGAGGAGACAGCAGAGGAGATGAGGAGACAGCAGAGGAGATGAGGAGACAGCAGAGGAGATGAGGAGACAGCAGAGGAGATGAGGAGATGAGGAGACAGCAGAGGAGATGAGGAGTTGAGGAGACAGCAGAGTAGCTGAGGAGACAGCAGATGAGATGAGGAGATGAGGAGACAGCAGAGGAGATAAGGAGACAGCAGAGGAGATGAGGATACAGCAGAGGAGATGAGGAGATGAGGAGACACCAGAGGAGATGAGGAGACAGCAGAGCAGATGAGGAGATGAGGAGACAGCAGAGGAGATGAGGAGACAGCAGAGGAGACAGCAGAGGAGATGAGGAAACAGCAGCGGAGATAAGAAGACAGCAGAGGAGATGAGGAGACAGCAGAGGAGACAGCAGAGGAGACAGCAGAGGAGATGAGGAGACAGCAGAGGAGATGAGGAGACAGTAAAGGAGATGAGGAGACAGCAGAGGAGATGAGGAGACAGCAGAGGAGACAGCAGAGGAGACAGCAGAGGAGATGAGGAGACAGCAGAGGAGATGAGGAGACAGTAAAGGAGATGAGGAAACAGCAGAGGAGATGAGGAGACAGTAAAGGAGATGAGGAGATGAGGAGACAGCAGAGGAGATGAGGAAACAGCAGAGGAGATGAGGAGACAGTAAAGGAGATGAGGAGATGAGGAGACAGCAGAGGAGATGAGGAAACAGCAGAGGAGATGAGGAGACAGTAAAGGAGATGAGGAGATGAGGAGACAGCAGAGGAGATGAGGAGACAGCAGAAGAGATGAGGAGATGAGGAGACAGCAGAGGAGATGAGGAGTTGAGGAGACAGCAGAGGAGATGAGGAGACAGCAGAGGAGATGAGGAGATGAGGAGACACCAGCGGAGATGAGGAGACAGCAGAGGAGAAGAGGAGATGAGGAGACAGCAGAGGAGATGAGGAGACAGCAGAGGAGACAGCAGAGGAGATGAGGAGACAGCAGAGGAGATGCGGAGATGAGGAGACAGCAGAGGAGATGAGGAGCCGAGGAGACAGCAGAGGAGATGAGACAGCAAAGGAGATGAGGAGATGAGGAGACAGCAGAGGAGATGAGGAGACAGCAGAGGAGATGAGGAGACAGCAGAGGAGATAAGGAGACACCAGAGGAGACGAGGAGACAGCAGAGGAGATGAGGAGACAGCAGAGGAGATGAGACAGCAGAGGAGATGAGAAGACAGTAGAGCAGATGAGGAGACAGCAGAGGACATGAGGAGACAGCAGAGGAGATGAGGAGACAGCAGATGAGATGAGGAGACACCAGAGGAGATATGGAGACAGCAGAGGAGATAAGGAGACACCAGAGGAGATGAGGAGACAGCAGAGGAGATAAGGAGACACCAGAGGAGATGAGGAGACAGCAGAGGAGATGAGGAGACAGCAGAGGAGATGAGACAGCAGAGGAGATGAGAAGACAGTAGAGTAGATGAGGAGACAGCAGAGGAGATGAGGAGACAGCAGAGGAGATGAGGAGACAGCAGAGGAGATGAGGAGACACCAGAGGAGATGAGGAGACAGCAGAGGAGATGAGGAGACAGCAGAGGAGACAGCAGAGGAGATGAGGAGACACCAGAGGAGATGAGGAGACAGCAGAGGAGATGAGGAGACAGCAGAGGAGATGAGGAGACAGCAGAGGAGATGAGGAGACAGCAGAGGAGATGAGGAGACACCAGAGGAGATATGGAGACAGCAGAGGAGATGAGGAGACAGCAGAGGCGATGAGGGGACAGCAGAGGAGACAGCAGAGGAGATGAGGAGACACCAGAGGAGATGAGGAGACAGCAGAGTAGATGAGGAGACACCAGAGGAGATGAGGAGACAGCAGAGGAGATGAGGAGACAGCAGAGGAGATGAGGAGACACCAGAGGAGATGAGGAGACAGCAGAGGAGATGAGGAGACACCAGAGGAGATGAGGAGACAGCAGAGGAGATGAGGAGACAGCAGAGGAGATGAGGAGATGAGGAGACAGCAGAGGAGATGAGGAGACACCAGAGGAGATGAGGAGACAGCAGAGGAGATGAGGAGATGAGGAGACAGCAGAGGAGATGAGGAGACAGCAGAGGAGATGAGGAGACACCAGAGGAGATGAGGAGACAGCAGAGGAGATGAGGAGACAGCAGAGGAGATGAGGAGACAGCAGAGGAGATAAGGAGACAGCAGAGGAGATGAGGAGACAGCAGAGGAGACAGCAGAGGAGATAAGGAGACAGCAGAGGAGACAGCAGAGGAGATGAGGAGACAGCAGAGAAGATGATGAGACAGCAGAGGAGACAGCAGAGGAGATGAGGAGACAGCATATGAGATGAGGAGACAGCAGAGGAGATGAGGAGACAGCAGAGGAGATGAGGAGACACCAGAGGATATGAGGAGATGAAGAGACAGCAGAGGAGATGAGGAGACAGCAGAGGAGATGAGGAGACAGCAGAGGAGATGAGGAGACAGCAGAGGAGATGAGGAAACAGCAGAGGAGATGAGGAGACAGTAAAGGAGATGAGGAGATGAGGAGACAGCAGAGGAGATGAGGAAACAGCAGAGGAGATGAGGAGACAGTAAAGGAGATGAGGAGATGAGGAGACAGCAGAGGAGATGAGGAGAGAGCAGAGGAGATGAGGAGATGAGGAGACAGCAGAGGAGATGAGGAGTTGAGGAGACAGCAGAGGAGATGAGGAGACAGCAGAGGAGATGAGGAGATGAGGAGACACCAGCGGATATGAGGACACAGCAGAGGAGATGAGGACACACCAGAGGAGATGAGGAGACACCAGAGGAGATGAGGAGACAGCAGAGGAGATGAGGAGACAGCAGAGCAGATGAGGAGACAGCAGAGGAGATGAGGAGATGAGGAGACACCAGAGGAGATGAGGAGATGAGGAGACAGCAGAGGAGATGAGGAGACAGCAGAGGAGATGAGGAGACACCAGAGATGAGGAGACAACTGAGGAGATGAGGAGATGAGGAGACAGCAGAGGAGATGAGGAGATGAGGAGACAGCAGAGGAGACAGCAGAGGAGATGAGGAGACAGCAGACAAGATGAGGAGACAGCAGAGGAGATGAGGAGACAGCAGAGGAGATGAGGAGACACCAGAGGAGATGAGGAGACAGCAGAGGAGATGAGGAGACACCAGAGGAGATGAGGAGACAGCAGAGGAGATGAGGAGACAGCAGAGGAGATGAGGAGATGAGGAGACAGCAGAGGAGATGAGGAGACACCAGAGGAGATGAGGAGACAGCAGAGGAGATGAGGAGATGAGGAGACAGCAGAGGAGATGAGGAGACAGCAGAGGAGATGAGGAGACACCAGAGGAGATGAGGAGACAGCAGAGGAGATGAGGAGACAGCAGAGGAGATGAGGAGACAGCAGAGGAGATAAGGAGACAGCAGAGGAGATGAGGAGACAGCAGAGGAGACAGCAGAGGAGATAAGGAGACAGCAGAGGAGACAGCAGAGGAGATGAGGAGACAGCAGAGAAGATGATGAGACAGCAGAGGAGACAGCAGAGGAGATGAGGAGACAGCATAGGAGATGAGGAGACAGCAGAGGAGATGAGGAGACAGCAGAGGAGATGAGGAGACACCAGAGGATATGAGGAGATGAAGAGACAGCAGAGGAGATGAGGAGACAGCAGAGGAGATGAGGAGACAGCAGAGGAGATGAGGAGACAGCAGAGGAGATGAGGAAACAGCAGAGGAGATGAGGAGACAGTAAAGGAGATGAGGAGATGAGGAGACAGCAGAGGAGATGAGGACACACCAGAGGAGATGAGGAGACACCAGAGGAGATGAGGAGACAGCAGAGGAGATGAGGAGACAGCAGAGCAGATGAGGAGACAGCAGAGGAGATGAGGAGATGAGGAGACACCAGAGGAGATGAGGAGATGAGGAGACAGCAGAGGAGATGAGGAGACAGCAGAGGAGATGAGGAGACACCAGAGATGAGGAGACAACTGAGGAGATGAGGAGATGAGGAGACAGCAGAGGAGATGAGGAGATGAGGAGACAGCAGAGGAGACAGCAGAGGAGATGAGGAGACAGCAGACAAGATGAGGAGACAGCAGAGGAGATGAGGAGACAGCAGAGGAGATGAGGAGACAGCAGAGGAGATGAGGAGATGAGGAGACAGCAGAGGAGATGAGGAGTTGAGGAGACAGCAGAGGAGATGAGGAGACAGCAGAGGAGATGAGGAGACAGCAGAGGAGATGAGGAGACACCAGAGGAGATGAGGAGACAGCAGAGTAGATGAGGAGACACCAGAGGAGATGAGGAGACAGCAGAGGAGATGAGGAGACAGCAGAGGAGATGAGGAGACACCAGAGGAGATGAGGAGACAGCAGAGGAGATGAGGAGACACCAGAGGAGATGAGGAGACAGCAGAGGAGATGAGGAGACAGCAGAGGAGATGAGGAGACAGCAGAGGAGATGAGGAGACAGCAGAGGAGATGAGGAGATGAGGAGACAGCAGAGGAGATGAGGAGACACCAGAGGAGATGAGGAGACAGCAGAGGAGATGAGGAGATGAGGAGACAGCAGAGGAGATGAGGAGACAGCAGAGGAGATGAGGAGACACCAGAGGAGATGAGGAGACATCAGAGGAGATGAGGAGACAGCAGAGGAGATGAGGAAACAGCAGAGGAGATAAGGAGACAGCAGAGGAGATGAGGAGACAGCAGAGGAGACAGCAGAGGAGATAAGGAGACAGCAGAGGAGACAGCAGAGGAGATGAGGAGACAGCAGAGGAGATGATGAGACAGCAGAGGAGACAGCAGAGGAGATGAGGAGACAGCATAGGAGATGAGGAGACAGCAGAGGAGATGAGGAGACAGCAGAGGAGATGAGGAGACACCAGAGGAGATGAGGAGATGAAGAGACAGCAGAGGAGATGAGGAGACAGCAGAGGAGATGAGGAGACAGCAGAGGAGATGAGGAGACAGCAGAGGAGATGAGGAAACAGCAGAGGAGATGAGGAGACAGTAAAGGAGATGAGGAGATGAGGAGACAGCAGAGGAGATGAGGAAACAGCAGAGGAGATGAGGAGACAGTAAAGGAGATGAGGAGATGAGGAGACAGCAGAGGAGATGAGGAGACAGCAGAGGAGATGAGGAGATGAGGAGACAGCAGAGGAGATGAGGAGTTGAGGAGACAGCAGAGGAGATGAGGAGACAGCAGAGGAGATGAGGAGATGAGGAGACACCAGCGGAGATGAGGACACAGCAGAGGAGATGAGGACACACCAGAGGAGATGAGGAGACACCAGAGGAGATGAGGAGACAGCAGAGGAGATGAGGAGACAGCAGAGCAGATGAGGAGACAGCAGAGGAGATGAGGAGATGAGGAGACACCAGAGGAGATGAGGAGATGAGGAGACAGCAGAGGAGATGAGGAGACAGCAGAGGAGATGAGGAGACACCAGAGATGAGGAGACAACTGAGGAGATGAGGAGATGAGGAGACAGCAGAGGAGATGAGGAGATGAGGAGACAGCAGAGGAGACAGCAGAGGAGATGAGGAGACAGCAGACGAGATGAGGAGACACCAGAGGAGATGAGGAGTTAGCAGAGGAGATGAGGAGACATCAGAGGAGACAGCAGAGGAGATGAGGAGACAACAGAGGAGATGAGGAGACAGCAGAGGAGATGAGGAGACAGCAGAGGAGATGAGGAGACAGCAGAGGAGATGAGGAGACAGCAGAGGAGATGAGGAGACAGCAGAGGAGATGAGGAGATGAGGAGACAGCAGAGGAGATGAGGAGTTGAGGAGACAGCAGAGTAGCTGAGGAGACAGCAGATGAGATGAGGAGATGAGGAGACAGCAGAGGAGATAAGGAGACAGCAGAGGAGATGAGGAGACAGCAGAGGAGATGAGGAGATGAGGAGACACCAGAGGAGATGAGGAGACAGCAGAGCAGATGAGGAGATGAGGAGACAGCAGAGGAGATGAGGAGACAGCAGAGGAGACAGCAGAGGAGATGAGGAAACAGCAGCGGAGATAAGAAGACAGCAGAGGAGATGAGGAGACAGCAGAGGAGACAGCAGAGGAGACAGCAGAGGAGATGAGGAGACAGCAGAGGAGATGAGGAGACAGTAAAGGAGATGAGGAGACAGCAGAGGAGATGAGGAGACAGCAGAGGAGACAGCATAGGAGACAGCAGAGGAGATGAGGAGACAGCAGAGGAGATGAGGAGACAGTAAAGGAGATGAGGAAACAGCAGAGGAGATGAGGAGACAGTAAAGGAGATGAGGAGATGAGGAGACAGCAGAGGAGATGAGGAAACAGCAGAGGAGATGAGGAGACAGTAAAGGAGATGAGGAGATGAGGAGACAGCAGAGGAGATGAGGAAACAGCAGAGGAGATGAGGAGACAGTAAAGGAGATGAGGAGATGAGGAGACAGCAGAGGAGATGAGGAGACAGCAGAAGAGATGAGGAGATGAGGAGACAGCAGAGGAGATGAGGAGTTGAGGAGACAGCAGAGGAGATGAGGAGACAGCAGAGGAGATGAGGAGATGAGGAGACACCAGCGGAGATGAGGACACAGCAGAGGAGATGAGGACACACCAGAGGAGATGAGGAGACAGCAGAGGAGATGAGGAGACACCAGAGGAGATGAGGAGACACCAGAGGAGATGAGGAGACAGCAGAGGAGATGAGGAGACAGCAGAGCAGATGAGGAGACAGCAGAGGAGATGAGGAGATGAGGAGACACCAGAGGAGATGAGGAGATGAGGAGACAGCAGAGGAGATGAGGAGACAGCAGAGGAGATGAGGAGTTAGCAGAGGAGATGAGGAGACACCAGAGATGAGGAGACAGCAGATGAGATGAGGAGACACCAGAGGAGATATGGAGACAGCAGAGGAGATAAGGAGACACCAGAGGAGATGAGGAGACAGCAGAGGAGATGAGGAGACAGCAGAGGAGATGAGACAGCAGAGGAGATGAGAAGACAGTAGAGTAGATGAGGAGACAGCAGAGGAGATGAGGAGACAGCAGAGGAGATGAGGAGACAGCAGAGGAGATGAGGAGACAGCAGAGGAGACAGCAGAGGAGATGAGGAGACACCAGAGGAGATGAGGAGACAGCAGACAAGATGAGGAGACAGCAGAGGAGATGAGGAGACAGCAGAGGAGATGAGGAGACAGCAGAGGAGATGAGGAGATGAGGAGACAGCAGAGGAGATGAGGAGTTGAGGAGACAGCAGAGGAGATGAGGAGACAGCAGAGGAGATGAGGAGACAGCAGAGGAGATGAGGAGACACCAGAGGAGATGAGGAGACAGCAGAGTAGATGAGGAGACACCAGAGGAGATGAGGAGACACCAGAGGAGATGAGGAGACAGCAGAGGAGATGAGGAGACACCAGAGGAGATGAGGAGACAGCAGAGGAGATGAGGAGACAGCAGAGGAGATGAGGAGACAGCAGAGGAGATGAGGAGACAGCAGAGGAGATGAGGAGATGAGGAGACAGCAGAGGAGATGAGGAGACACCAGAGGAGATGAGGAGACAGCAGAGGAGATGAGGAGATGAGGAGACAGCAGAGGAGATGAGGAGACAGCAGAGGAGATGAGGAGACACCAGAGGAGATGAGGAGACATCAGAGGAGATGAGGAGACAGCAGAGGAGATGAGGAAACAGCAGAGGAGATAAGGAGACAGCAGAGGAGATGAGGAGACAGCAGAGGAGACAGCAGAGGAGATAAGGAGACAGCAGAGGAGACAGCAGAGGAGATGAGGAGACAGCAGAGGAGATGATGAGACAGCAGAGGAGACAGCAGAGGAGATGAGGAGACAGCATAGGAGATGAGGAGACAGCAGAGGAGATGAGGAGACAGCAGAGGAGATGAGGAGACACCAGAGGAGATGAGGAGATGAAGAGACAGCAGAGGAGATGAGGAGACAGCAGAGGAGATGAGGAGACAGCAGAGGAGATGAGGAGACAGCAGAGGAGATGAGGAAACAGCAGAGGAGATGAGGAGACAGTAAAGGAGATGAGGAGATGAGGAGACAGCAGAGGAGATGAGGAAACAGCAGAGGAGATGAGGAGACAGTAAAGGAGATGAGGAGATGAGGAGACAGCAGAGGAGATGAGGAGACAGCAGAGGAGATGAGGAGATGAGGAGACAGCAGAGGAGATGAGGAGTTGAGGAGACAGCAGAGGAGATGAGGAGACAGCAGAGGAGATGAGGAGATGAGGAGACACCAGCGGAGATGAGGACACAGCAGAGGAGATGAGGACACACCAGAGGAGATGAGGAGACACCAGAGGAGATGAGGAGACAGCAGAGGAGATGAGGAGACAGCAGAGCAGATGAGGAGACAGCAGAGGAGATGAGGAGATGAGGAGACACCAGAGGAGATGAGGAGATGAGGAGACAGCAGAGGAGATGAGGAGACAGCAGAGGAGATGAGGAGACACCAGAGATGAGGAGACAACTGAGGAGATGAGGAGATGAGGAGACAGCAGAGGAGATGAGGAGATGAGGAGACAGCAGAGGAGACAGCAGAGGAGATGAGGAGACAGCAGACGAGATGAGGAGACACCAGAGGAGATGAGGAGTTAGCAGAGGAGATGAGGAGACATCAGAGGAGACAGCAGAGGAGATGAGGAGACAACAGAGGAGATGAGGAGACAGCAGAGGAGATGAGGAGACAGCAGAGGAGATGAGGAGACAGCAGAGGAGATGAGGAGACAGCAGAGGAGATGAGGAGACAGCAGAGGAGATGAGGAGATGAGGAGACAGCAGAGGAGATGAGGAGTTGAGGAGACAGCAGAGTAGCTGAGGAGACAGCAGATGAGATGAGGAGATGAGGAGACAGCAGAGGAGATAAGGAGACAGCAGAGGAGATGAGGAGACAGCAGAGGAGATGAGGAGATGAGGAGACACCAGAGGAGATGAGGAGACAGCAGAGCAGATGAGGAGATGAGGAGACAGCAGAGGAGATGAGGAGACAGCAGAGGAGACAGCAGAGGAGATGAGGAAACAGCAGCGGAGATAAGAAGACAGCAGAGGAGATGAGGAGACAGCAGAGGAGACAGCAGAGGAGACAGCAGAGGAGATGAGGAGACAGCAGAGGAGATGAGGAGACAGTAAAGGAGATGAGGAGACAGCAGAGGAGATGAGGAGACAGCAGAGGAGACAGCAGAGGAGACAGCAGAGGAGATGAGGAGACAGCAGAGGAGATGAGGAGACAGTAAAGGAGATGAGGAAACAGCAGAGGAGATGAGGAGACAGTAAAGGAGATGAGGAGATGAGGAGACAGCAGAGGAGATGAGGAAACAGCAGAGGAGATGAGGAGACAGTAAAGGAGATGAGGAGATGAGGAGACAGCAGAGGAGATGAGGAAACAGCAGAGGAGATGAGGAGACAGTAAAGGAGATGAGGAGATGAGGAGACAGCAGAGGAGATGAGGAGACAGCAGAAGAGATGAGGAGATGAGGAGACAGCAGAGGAGATGAGGAGTTGAGGAGACAGCAGAGGAGATGAGGAGACAGCAGAGGAGATGAGGAGATGAGGAGACACCAGCGGAGATGAGGACACAGCAGAGGAGATGAGGACACACCAGAGGAGATGAGGAGACAGCAGAGGAGATGAGGAGACACCAGAGGAGATGAGGAGACACCAGAGGAGATGAGGAGACAGCAGAGGAGATGAGGAGACAGCAGAGCAGATGAGGAGACAGCAGAGGAGATGAGGAGATGAGGAGACACCAGAGGAGATGAGGAGATGAGGAGACAGCAGAGGAGATGAGGAGACAGCAGAGGAGATGAGGAGTTAGCAGAGGAGATGAGGAGACACCAGAGATGAGGAGACAGCAGATGAGATGAGGAGACACCAGAGGAGATATGGAGACAGCAGAGGAGATAAGGAGACACCAGAGGAGATGAGGAGACAGCAGAGGAGATGAGGAGACAGCAGAGGAGATGAGACAGCAGAGGAGATGAGAAGACAGTAGAGTAGATGAGGAGACAGCAGAGGAGATGAGGAGACAGCAGAGGAGATGAGGAGACAGCAGAGGAGATGAGGAGACAGCAGAGGAGACAGCAGAGGAGATGAGGAGACACCAGAGGAGATGAGGAGACAGCAGAGGAGATGAGGAGACAGCAGAGGAGACAGCAGAGGAGATGAGGAGACACCAGAGGAGATGAGGAGACAGCAGAGGAGATGAGGAGACAGCAGAGGAGATGAGGAGACAGCAGAGGAGATGAGGAGACAGCAGAGGAGATGAGGAGACACCAGAGGAGATATGGAGACAGCAGAGGAGATGAGGAGACAGCAGAGGAGATGAGGAGACAGCAGAGGAGACAGCAGAGGAGATGAGGAGACACCAGAGGAGATGAGGAGACAGCAGAGTAGATGAGGAGACACCAGAGGAGATGAGGAGACAGCAGAGGAGATGAGGAGACAGCAGAGGAGATGAGGAGACACCAGAGGAGATGAGGAGACAGCAGATGAGATGAGGAGACACCAAAGGAGATGAGGAGACAGCAGAGGAGATGAGGAGACAGCAGAGGAGATGAGGAGACAGCAGAGGAGATGAGGAGACAGCATAGGAGATGAGGAGATGAGGAGACAGCAGAGGAGATGAGGAGACACCAGAGGAGATGAGGAGACAGCAGAGGAGATGAGGAGATGAGGAGACAGCAGAGGAGATGAGGAGACAGCAGAGGAGATGAGGAGACACCAGAGGAGATGAGGAGACAGCAGAGGAGATGAGGAGACAGCAGAGGAGATGAGGAGACAGCAGAGGAGATAAGGAGACAGCAGAGGAGATGAGGAGACAGCAGAGGAGACAGCAGAGGAGATAAGGAGACAGCAGAGGAGACAGCAGAGGAGATGAGGAGACAGCAGAGGAGATGATGAGACAGCAGAGGAGACAGCAGAGGAGATGAGGAGACAGCATAGGAGATGAGGAGACAGCAGAGGAGATGAGGAGACAGCAGAGGAGATGAGGAGACACCAGAGGATATGAGGAGATGAAGAGACAGCAGAGGAGATGAGGAGACAGCAGAGGAGATTAGGAGACAGCAGAGGAGATGAGGAGACAGCAGAGGAGATGAGGAAACAGCAGAGGAGATGAGGAGACAGTAAAGGAGATGAGGAGATGAGGAGACAGCAGAGGAGATGAGGAAACAGCAGAGGAGATGAGGAGACAGTAAAGGAGATGATGAGATGAGGAGACAGCAGAGGAGATGAGGAGAGAGCAGAGGAGATGAGGAGATGAGGAGACAGCAGAGGAGATGAGGAGTTGAGGAGACAGCAGAGGAGATGAGGAGACAGCAGAGGAGATGAGGAGATGAGGAGACACCAGCGGAGATGAGGACACAGCAGAGGAGATGAGGACACACCAGAGGAGATGAGGAGACACCAGAGGAGATGAGGAGACAGCAGAGGAGATGAGGAGACAGCAGAGGAGATGAGGAGATGAGGAGACACCAGAGGAGATGAGGAGATGAGGAGACAGCAGAGGAGATGAGGAGACAGCAGAGGAGATGAGGAGACACCAGAGATGAGGAGACAACTGAGGAGATGAGGAGATGAGGAGACAGCAGAGGAGATGAGGAGATGAGGAGACAGCAGAGGAGACAGCAGAGGAGATGAGGAGACAGCAGACGAGATGAGGAGACAGCAGAGGAGATGAGGAGATGAGGAGACAGCAGAGGAGATGAGGAGACAGCAGAGGAGATGAGGAGATGAGGAGACAGCAGAGGAGATGAGGAGTTGAGGAGACAGCAGAGGAGATGAGGAGACAGCAGAGGAGATGAGGAGACAGCAGAGGAGATGAGGAGACACCAGAGGAGATGAGGAGACAGCAGAGTAGATGAGGAGACACCAGAGGAGATGAGGAGACAGCAGAGGAGATGAGGAGACAGCAGAGGAGATGAGGAGACACCAGAGGAGATGAGGAGACAGCAGAGGAGATGAGGAGACACCAGAGGAGATGAGGAGACAGCAGAGGAGATGAGGAGACAGCAGAGGAGATGAGGAGACAGCAGAGGAGATGAGGAGACAGCAGAGGAGATGAGGAGATGACGAGACAGCAGAGGAGATGAGGAGACACCAGAGGAGATGAGGAGA
This sequence comes from Notolepis coatsorum, assembly GCF_963971535.1. NCBI lineage: Eukaryota > Metazoa > Chordata > Actinopteri > Aulopiformes > Paralepididae > Notolepis > Notolepis coatsorum. The sequence goes on from NW_028170392.1 coordinate 207,220, forward strand.
CAGCAGAGGAGATGAGGAGATGAGGAGACAGCAGAGGAGATGAGGAGACAGCAGAGGAGATGAGGAGACACCAGAGGAGATGAGGAGACATCAGAGGAGATGAGGAGACAGCAGAGGAGATGAGGAGACAGCAGAGGAGATAAGGAGACAGCAGAGGAGATGAGGAGACAGCAGAGGAGACAGCAGAGGAGATAAGGAGACAGCAGAGGAGACAGCAGAGGAGATGAGGAGACAGCAGAGGAGATGATGAGACAGCAGAGGAGACAGCAGAGGAGATGAGGAGACAGCATAGGAGATGAGGAGACAGCAGAGGAGATGAGGAGACAGCAGAGGAGATGAGGAGACACCAGAGGATATGAGGAGATGAAGAGACAGCAGAGGAGATGAGGAGACAGCAGAGGAGATGAGGAGACAGCAGAGGAGATGAGGAGACAGCAGAGGAGATGAGGAAACAGCAGAGGAGATGAGGAGACAGTAAAGGAGATGAGGAGATGAGGAGACAGCAGAGGAGATGAGGAAACAGCAGAGGAGATGAGGAGACAGTAAAGGAGATAAGGAGATGAGGAGACAGCAGAGGAGATGAGGAGACAGCAGAGGAGATGAGGAGATGAGGAGACAGCAGAGGAGATGAGGAGTTGAGGAGACAGCAGAGGAGATGAGGAGACAGCAGAGGAGATGAGGAGATGAGGAGACACCAGCGGAGATGAGGACACAGCAGAGGAGATGAGGACACACCAGAGGAGATGAGGAGACACCAGAGGAGATGAGGAGACAGCAGAGGAGATGAGGAGACAGCAGAGCAGATGAGGAGACAGCAGAGGAGATGAGGAGATGAGGAGACACCAGAGGAGATGAGGAGATGAGGAGACAGCAGAGGAGATGAGGAGACAGCAGAGGAGATGAGGAGACACCAGAGATGAGGAGACAACTGAGGAGATGAGGAGATGAGGAGACAGCAGAGGAGATGAGGAGATGAGGAGACAGCAGAGGAGACAGCAGAGGAGATGAGGAGACAGCAGACGAGATGAGGAGACAGCAGAGGAGATGAGGAGATGAGGAGACACCAGAGGAGATGAGGAGTTAGCAGAGGAGATGAGGAGACATCATAGGAGACAGCAGAGGAGATGAGGAGACAACAGAGGAGATGAGGAGACAGCAGAGGAGATGAGGAGACAGCAGAGGAGATGAGGAGACAGCAGAGGAGATGAGGAGACAGCAGAGGAGATGAGGAGATGAGGAGACAGCAGAGGAGATGAGGAGTTGAGGAGACAGCAGAGTAGCTGAGGAGACAGCAGATGAGATGAGGAGATGAGGAGACAGCAGAGGAGATAAGGAGACAGCAGAGGAGATGAGGAGACAGCAGAGGAGATGAGGAGATGAGGAGACACCAGAGGAGATGAGGAGACAGCAGAGCAGATGAGGAGATGAGGAGACAGCAGAGGAGATGAGGAGACAGCAGAGGAGACAGCAGAGGAGATGAGGAAACAGCAGCGGAGACAGCAGAGGAGACAGCAGAGGAGATGAGGAGACAGCAGAGGAGATGAGGAGACAGTAAAGGAGATGAGGAGACAGCAGAGGAGATGAGGAGACAGCAGAGGAGACAGCAGAGGAGATGAGGAGACAGCAGAGGAGATGAGGAGACAGCAGAGGAGATGAGGAGACAGCAGAGGAGATGAGGAGACAGTAGAGGAGATGAGGAGACAGCAGAGGAGATGAGGAGACAGCAGAGGAGATGAGGAGACACCAGAGGAGATGAGGAGACAGCAGAGGAGATGAGGAGACAGCAGAGGAGATAAGGAGACACCAGAGGAGATGAGGAGACAGCAGAGGAGATGAGGAGACAGCAGAGGAGACAGCAGAGGAGATGAGGAGACAGCAGAGGAGATGAGGAGATGAGGAGACACCAGAGGAGATGAGGACACAGCAGAGGAGATGAGGAGACACGAGAGGAGATGAGGAGACAGCAGATGAGATGAGGAGATGAGGAGACAGCAGAGGAGATGAGGAGACAGCAGAGGAGATGAGGAAACAGCAGAGGAGATGAGGAGACAGTAAAGGAGATGAGGAGATGAGGAGACAGCAGAGGAGATGAGGAAACAGCAGAGGAGATGAGGAGACAGTAAAGGAGATGAGGAGACAGCAGAGGAGATGAGGAGACAGCAGAAGAGATGAGGAGATGAGGAGACAGCAGAGGAGATGAGGAGTTGAGGAGACAGCAGAGGAGATGAGGAGACAGCAGAGGAGATGAGGAGATGTGGAGACACCAGCGGAGATGAGGACACAGCAGAGGAGATGAGGACACACCAGAGGAGATGAGGAGACAGCAGAGGAGATGAGGAGACACCAGAGGAGATGAGGAGACACCAGAGGAGATGAGGAGACAGCAGAGGAGATGAGGAGACAGCAGAGCAGATGAGGAGACAGCAGAGGAGATGAGGAGATGAGGAGACACCAGAGGAGATGAGGAGATGAGGAGACAGCAGAGGAGATGAGGAGACAGCAGAGGAGATGAGGAGTTAGCAGAGGAGATGAGGAGACACCAGAGATGAGGAGACAACTGAGGAGATGAGGAGATGAGGAGACAGCAGAGGAGATGAGGAGATGAGGAGACAGCAGAGGAGACAGCAGAGGAGATGAGGAGACAGCAGACGAGATGAGGAGACAGCAGAGGAGATGAGGAGATGAGGAGACACCAGAGGAGATGAGGAGTTAGCAGAGGAGATGAGGAGACATCAGAGGAGACAGCAGAGGAGATGAGGAGACAACAGAGGAGATGAGGAGACAGCAGAGGAGATGAGGAGACAGCAGAGGAGATGAGGAGGAGACAGCAGAGGAGATGAGGAGACAGCAGAGGAGATGAGGAGACACCAGAGATGAGGAGACAACTGAGGAGATGAGGAGATGAGGAGACAGCAGAGGAGATGAGGAGATGAGGAGACAGCAGAGGAGACAGCAGAGGAGATGAGGAGACAGCAGACGAGATGAGGAGACAGCAGAGGAGATGAGGAGATGAGGAGACACCAGAGGAGATGAGGAGTTAGCAGAGGAGATGAGGAGACATCAGAGGAGACAGCAGAGGAGATGAGGAGATGAGGAGACACCAGAGGAGATGAGGAGTTAGCAGAGGAGATGAGGAGACATCAGAGGAGACAGCAGAGGAGATGAGGAGACAACAGAGGAGATGAGGAGACAGCAGAGGAGATGAGGAGACAGCAGAGGAGATGAGGAGACAGCAGAGGAGATGAGGAGACAGCAGAGGAGATGAGGAGATGAGGAGACAGCAGAGGAGATGAGGAGTTGAGGAGACAGCAGAGTAGCTGAGGAGACAGCAGATGAGATGAGGAGATGAGGAGACAGCAGAGGAGATAAGGAGACAGCAGAGGAGATGAGGAGACAGCAGAGGAGATGAGGAGATGAGGAGACACCAGAGGAGATGAGGAGACAGCAGAGCAGATGAGGAGATGAGGAGACAGCAGAGGAGATGAGGAAACAGCAGCGGAGACAGCAGAGGAGACAGCAGAGGAGATGAGGAGACAGCAGAGGAGATGAGGAGACAGTAAAGGAGATGAGGAGACAGCAGAGGAGATGAGGAGACAGCAGAGGAGACAGCAGAGGAGATGAGGAGACAGCAGAGGAGATGAGGAGACAGCAGAGGAGATGAGGAGACAGCAGAGGAGATGAGGAGACAGTAGAGGAGATGAGGAGACAGCAGAGGAGATGAGGAGACAGCAGAGGAGATGAGGAGACACCAGAGGAGATGAGGAGACAGCAGAGGAGACAGCAGAGGAGATGAGAAGACAGCAGAGGAGATGAGGAGATGAGGAGACACCAGAGGAGATGAGGACACAGCAGAGGAGATGAGGAGACACGAGAGGAGATGAGGAGACAGCAGATGAGATGAGGAGATGAGGAGACAGCAGAGGAGATGAGGAGACAGCAGAGGAGATGAGGAAACAGCGGAGGAGATGAGGAGACAGTAAAGGAGATGAGGAGATGAGGAGACAGCAGAGGAGATGAGGAAACAGCAGAGGAGATGAGGAGACAGTAAAGGAGATGAGGAGACAGCAGAGGAGATGAGGAGACAGCAGAAGAGATGAGGAGATGAGGAGACAGCAGAGGAGATGAGGAGTTAAGGAGACAGCAGAGGAGATGAGGAGACAGCAGAGGAGATGAGGAGATGAGGAGACACCAGCGGAGATGAGGACACAGCAGAGGAGATGAGGACACACCAGAGGAGATGAGGAGACAGCAGAGGAGATGAGGAGACACCAGAGGAGATGAGGAGACACCAGAGGAGATGAGGAGACAGCAGAGGAGATGAGGAGACAGCAGAGCAGATGAGGAGACAGCAGAGGAGATGAGGAGATGAGGAGACACCAGAGGAGATGAGGAGATGAGGAGACAGCAGAGGAGATGAGGAGACAGCAGAGGAGATGAGGAGTTAGCAGAGGAGATGAGGAGACACCAGAGATGAGGAGACAACTGAGGAGATGAGGAGATGAGGAGACAGCAGAGGAGATGAGGAGATGAGGAGACAGCAGAGGAGACAGCAGAGGAGATGAGGAGACAGCAGACGAGATGAGGAGACAGCAGAGGAGATGAGGAGATGAGGAGACACCAGAGGAGATGAGGAGTTAGCAGAGGAGATGAGGAGACATCAGAGGAGACAGCAGAGGAGATGAGGAGACAACAGAGGAGATGAGGAGACAGCAGAGGAGATGAGGAGACATCAGAGGAGATGAGGAGACAGCAGAGGAGATGAGGAGACAGCAGAGGAGATGAGGAGATGAGGAGACAGCAGAGGAGATGAGGAGTTGAGGAGACAGCAGAGTAGCTGAGGAGACAGCAGATGAGATGAGGAGATGAGGAGACAGCAGAGGAGATAAGGAGACAGCAGAGGAGATGAGGAGACAGCAGAGGAGATGAGGAGATGAGGAGACACCAGAGGAGATGAGGAGACAGCAGAGCAGATGAGGAGATGAGGAGACAGCAGAGGAGATGAGGAGACAGCAGAGGAGACAGCAGAGGAGATGAGGAAACAGCAGCGGAGATAAGAAGACAGCAGAGGAGATGAGGAGACAGCAGAGGAGACAGCAGAGGAGATGAGGAGACAGCAGAGGAGATGAGGAGACAGTAAAGGAGATGAGGAGACAGCAGAGGAGATGAGGAGACAGCAGAGGAGACAGCAGAGGAGATGAGGAGACAGCAGAGGAGATGAGGAGACAGCAGAGGAGATGAGGAGACAGCAGAGGAGATGAGGAGACAGCAGAGGAGATGAGGAGACAGCAGAGGAGATGAGGAGACACCAGAGGAGATGAGGAGACAGCAGAGGAGATGAGGAGACAGCAGAGGAGATGAGGAGACAGCAGAGGAGATAAGGAGTCACCAGAGGAGATGAGGAGACAGCAGAGGAGATGAGGAGACAGCAGAGGAGACAGCAGAGGAGATGAGGAGACAGCAGAGGAGATGAGGAGATGAGGAGACACCAGAGGAGATGAGGACACAGCAGAGGAGATGAGGAGACACCAGAGGAGATGAGGAGACAGCAGAGGAGATGAGGAGATGAGGAGACACCAGAGGAGATGAGGACACAGCAGAGGAGATGAGGAGATGAGGAGACACCAGAGGAGATGAGGACACAGCAGAGGAGATGAGGACACACCAGAGGAGATGAGGAGACAGCAGAGGAGATGATGAGACACCAGAGGAGATGCGGAGACACCAGAGGAGATGAGGAGACAGCAGAGGAGATTAGGAGACAACAGAGGAGACAGCAGAGGAGATGAGGAGACAGCAGAGCAGATGAGGAGACAGCAGAGGAGATGAGGAGATGAGGAGACACCAGAGGAGATGAGGAGACAGCAGAGGAGATGAGGAGACAGCAGAGGAGACAGCAGAGGAGATGAGGAGACAGCAGAAGATGAGGAGATGAGGAGACACCAGAGATGAGGAGACAACAGAGGAGATGAGGAGATGAGGAGACAGCAGAGGAGATGAGATGATGAGGAGACAGCAGAGGAGATGAGGAGACAGCAGAGGAGATGAGGAGACAGCAGAGGAGATGAGGAGACAGCAGAAGAGACAGCAGAGGAGATAAGGAGACAGCAGAGGAGATGAGGAGACAGCAGAGTAGATGAGGAGACAGCAGAGGAGATGAGGAGACAGCAGAGGAGATGAGGAGACAGCAGAGGAGACAGCAGAGGAGATAAGGAGACAGCAGAGGAGATGAGGAGACAGCAGAGGAGATGAGGAGACAGCAGAGGAGATGAGGAGACAGCAGAGGAGATGAGGAGACAGCAGAGGAGACAGCAGAGGAGTTGAGGAGACAGCAGAGGAGATGAGGAGACAGCAGAGGAGATGAGGAGATTAGGAGACAGCAGAGGAGATGAGGAGTTGAGGAGACAGCAGAGGAGATGAGTAGACAGTAAAGGAGATGAGGAGATGAGGAGACAGCAGAGGAGATGAGGAGATGAGGAGACAGCAGAGGAGATGAGGAGTTGAGGAGACAGCAGAGGAGATGAGGAGATGAGGAGACAGCAGAGGAGATGAGGAGACAGTAAAGGAGATGAGGAGACAGCAGAGGAGATGAGGAGACAGCAGATGAGACAGCAGAGGAGATGAGGAGACAGTAAAGGAGATGAGGAGACAGCAGAGGAGATGAGGAGGCAGTAAAGGAGATGAGGAGACAGCAGAGGAGATGAGGAGACAGCAGAGGAGACAGCAGAGGAGATGAGGAGACAGCAGAGGAGATGAGGAGACAGCAGAGGAGATGAGGAGACAGCAGAGGAGATGAGGAGACAGCAGAGGAGATGAGGAGACAGCAGAGGAGATGAGACAGCAGAGGAGATGAGGAGACACCAGAGGAGATGAGGAGACAGCAGAGGAGATGAGGAGACAGCAGAGGAGATGAGGAGACAGCAGAGCAGATAAGGAGACACCAGAGGAGATGAGGAGACAGCAGAGGAGATGAGGAGATAGCAGAGGAGACAGCAGAGGAGATGAGGAGACAGCAGAGGAGATGAGGAGATGAGGAGACACCAGAGGAGATGAGGACACAGCAGAGGAGATGAGGAGACACCAGAGGAGATGAGGAGACAGCAGAGGAGATGAGGAGATGAGGAGACACCAGATGAGATGAGGACACAGCAGAGGAGATGAGGAGATGAGGAGACACCAGAGGAGATGAGGACACAGCAGAGGAGATGAGGACACACCAGAGGAGATGAGGAGACAGCAGAGGAGATGATGAGACACCAGAGGAGATGAGGAGACACCAGAGGAGATGAGGAGACAGCAGAGGAGATTAGGAGTCAACAGAGGAGACAGCAGAGGAGATGAGGAGACAGCAGAGCAGATGAGGAGACAGCAGAGGAGATGAGGAGATGAGGAGACACCAGAGGAGATGAGGAGACAGCAGAGGAGATGAGGAGACAGCAGAGGAGACAGCAGAGGAGATGAGGAGACAGCAGAAGATGAGGAGATGAGGAGACACCAGAGATGAGGAGACAACAGAGGAGATGAGGAGATGAGGAGACAGCAGAGGAGATGAGGAGATGAGGAGACAGCAGAGGAGATGAGGAGACAGCAGAGGAGATGAGGAGACAGCAGAGGAGATGAGGAGACAGCAGAAGAGACAGCAGAGGAGATAAGGAGACAGCAGAGGAGATGAGGAGACAGCAGAGTAGATGAGGAGACAGCAGAGGAGATGAGGAGACAGCAGAGGAGATGAGGAGACAGCAGAGGAGACAGCAGAGGAGATAAGGAGACAGCAGAGGAGATGAGGAGACAGCAGAGGAGATGAGGAGACAGCAGAGGAGATGAGGAGACAGCAGAGGAGATGAGGAGACAGCAGAGGAGACAGCAGAGGAGTTGAGGAGACAGCAGAGGAGATGAGGAGACAGCAGAAGAGATGAGGAGATTAGGAGACAGCAGAGGAGATGAGGAGTTGAGGAGACAGCAGAGGAGATGAGTAGACAGTAAAGGAGATGAGGAGATGAGGAGACAGCAGAGGAGATGAGGAGATGAGGAGACAGCAGAGGAGATGAGGAGTTGAGGAGACAGCAGAGGAGATGAGGAGATGAGGAGACAGCAGAGGAGATGAGGAGACAGTAAAGGAGATGAGGAGACAGCAGAGGAGATGAGGAGACAGCAGATGAGACAGCAGAGGAGATGAGGAGACAGTAAAGGAGATGAGGAGACAGCAGAGGAGATGAGGAGACAGTAAAGGAGATGAGGAGACAGCAGAGGAGATGAGGAGACAGCAGAGGAGACAGCAGAGGAGATGAGGAGACAACAGAGGAGATGAGGAGACAGCAGAGGAGATGAGGAGACAGCAGAGGAGATGAGGAGACCGCAGAGGAGATGAGGAGACAGCAGAGGAGATGAGGAGACAGCAGAGGAGATGAGGAGACAGCAAAGGAGATGAGACAGCAGAGGAGATAAGGAGACACCAGAGGAGATGAGGAGACAGCAAAGGAGATGAGACAGCAGAGGAGATGAGGAGACAGCAGAGGAGACAGCAGAGGAGATGAGGAGACAGCAGAGGAGATGAGGAGACAGCAGAAGAGATGAGGAGACAGCAGAGGAGATGAGGAGACAGCAGAGGAGATGAGGAGATGAGGAGACAGCAGAGGAGATGAGGAGACAGCATAGGAGATGAGGAGACACCAGAGGAGATGAGGAGATGAGGAGACAGCAGAGGAGATGAGGAGACAGCAGAGGAGACCGCAAAGGAGATGAGGAGACAGCAGAGGAGATGAGGAGACAGCAGAGGAGATGAGGAGACAGCAGAGGAGATGAGGAGACAGCAGAGGAGATGAGAAGGCAGCAGAGGAGATGAGGAGACAGCAGAGGAGATGAGGAGACAGCAGAGGAGAGGAGGAGACAGCAGAGGAGATGAGGAGACAGCAGAGGAGATGAGGAGACAGCAGAGGAGATGAGGAGATGAGGAGACAGCAGAGGAGATGAGGAGACAGCAGATGAGATGAGGAGACAGCAGAGGAGATGAGGAGACAGCAGAGGAGATGGGGAGACAGCAGAGGAGATGAGGAGACAACAGAGGAGATGAGGAGACAACAGAGGAGATGAGGAGACAGCAGAGGAGATGAGGAGACAGCAGAGGAGATGAGGAGACAGCAAAGGAGATGAGGAGACAGCAGAGGAGACAGAAGAGGAGTTGAGGAGACAGCAGAGGAGATGAGGAGACAGCAGAGGAGATGAGGAGACAGCAGAGGAGATGAGGAGACAGCAGAGGAGATGAGGAGATTAGGAGACAGCAGAGGAGATGAGGAGTTGAGGAGACAGCAGAGGAGATGAGTAGACAGTAAAGGAGATGAGGAGATGAGGAGACAGCAGAGGAGATGAGGAGATGAGGAGACAGCAGAGGAGATGAGGAGTTGAGGAGACAGCAGAGGAGATGAGGAGATGAGGAGACAGCAGAGGAGATGAGGAGACAGTAAAGGAGATGAGGAGACAGCAGAGGAGATGAGGAGACAGCAGATGAGACAGCAGAGGAGATGAGGAGACAGTAAAGGAGATGAGGAGACAGCAGAGGAGATGAGGAGGCAGTAAAGGAGATGAGGAGACAGCAGAGGAGATGAGGAGACAGCAGAGGAGACAGCAGAGGAGATGAGGAGACAGCAGAGGAGATGAGGAGACAGCAGAGGAGATGAGGAGACAGCAGAGGAGATGAGGAGACAGCAGAGGAGATGAGGAGACAGCAGAGGAGATGAGACAGCAGAGGAGATGAGGAGACACCAGAGGAGATGAGGAGACAGCAGAGGAGATGAGGAGACAGCAGAGGAGATGAGGAGACAGCAGAGGAGATAAGGAGACACCAGAGGAGATGAGGAGACAGCAGAGGAGATGAGGAGATAGCAGAGGAGACAGCAGAGGAGATGAGGAGACAGCAGAGGAGATGAGGAGATGAGGAGACACCAGAGGAGATGAGGACACAGCAGAGGAGATGAGGAGACACCAGAGGAGATGAGGAGACAGCAGAGGAGATGAGGAGATGAGGAGACACCAGATGAGATGAGGACACAGCAGAGGAGATGAGGAGATGAGGAGACACCAGAGGAGATGAGGACACAGCAGAGGAGATGAGGACACACCAGAGGAGATGAGGAGACAGCAGAGGAGATGATGAGACACCAGAGGAGATGAGGAGACACCAGAGGAGATGAGGAGACAGCAGAGGAGATTAGGAGTCAACAGAGGAGACAGCAGAGGAGATGAGGAGACAGCAGAGCAGATGAGGAGACAGCAGAGGAGATGAGGAGATGAGGAGACACCAGAGGAGATGAGGAGACAGCAGAGGAGATGAGGAGACAGCAGAGGAGACAGCAGAGGAGATGAGGAGACAGCAGAAGATGAGGAGATGAGGAGACACCAGAGATGAGGAGACAACAGAGGAGATGAGGAGATGAGGAGACAGCAGAGGAGATGAGGAGATGAGGAGACAGCAGAGGAGATGAGGAGACAGCAGAGGAGATGAGGAGACAGCAGAGGAGATGAGGAGACAGCAGAAGAGACAGCAGAGGAGATAAGGAGACAGCAGAGGAGATGAGGAGACAGCAGAGTAGATGAGGAGACAGCAGAGGAGATGAGGAGACAGCAGAGGAGATGAGGAGACAGCAGAGGAGACAGCAGAGGAGATAAGGAGACAGCAGAGGAGATGAGGAGACAGCAGAGGAGATGAGGAGACAGCAGAGGAGATGAGGAGACAGCAGAGGAGATGAGGAGACAGCAGAGGAGACAGCAGAGGAGTTGAGGAGACAGCAGAGGAGATGAGGAGACAGCAGAAGAGATGAGGAGATTAGGAGACAGCAGAGGAGATGAGGAGATTAGGAGACAGCAGAGGAGATGAGGAGACAGCAGAGGAGATGAGGAGACAGCAGAGGAGACAGCAGAGGAGTTGAGGAGACAGCAGAGGAGATGAGGAGACAGCAGAAGAGATGAGGAGATTAGGAGACAGCAGAGGAGATGAGGAGTTGAGGAGACAGCAGAGGAGATGAGTAGACAGTAAAGGAGATGAGGAGATGAGGAGACAGCAGAGGAGATGAGGAGATGAGGAGACAGCAGAGGAGATGAGGAGTTGAGGAGACAGCAGAGGAGATGAGGAGATGAGGAGACAGCAGAGGAGATGAGGAGACAGTAAAGGAGATGAGGAGACAGCAGAGGAGATGAGGAGACAGCAGATGAGACAGCAGAGGAGATGAGGAGACAGTAAAGGAGATGAGGAGACAGCAGAGGAGATGAGGAGACAGTAAAGGAGATGAGGAGACAGCAGAGGAGATGAGGAGACAGCAGAGGAGACAGCAGAGGAGATGAGGAGACAACAGAGGAGATGAGGAGACAGCAGAGGAGATGAGGAGACAGCAGAGGAGATGAGGAGACCGCAGAGGAGATGAGGAGACAGCAGAGGAGATGAGGAGACAGCAGAGGAGATGAGGAGACAGCAAAGGAGATGAGACAGCAGAGGAGATAAGGAGACACCAGAGGAGATGAGGAGACAGCAAAGGAGATGAGACAGCAGAGGAGATGAGGAGACAGCAGAGGAGACAGCAGAGGAGATGAGGAGACAGCAGAGGAGATGAGGAGACAGCAGAAGAGATGAGGAGACAGCAGAGGCGATGAGGAGACAGCAGAGGAGATGAGGAGATGAGGAGACAGCAGAGGAGATGAGGAGACAGCATAGGAGATGAGGAGACACCAGAGGAGATGAGGAGATGAGGAGACAGCAGAGGAGATGAGGAGACAGCAGAGGAGACCGCAAAGGAGATGAGGAGACAGCAGAGGAGATGAGGAGACAGCAGAGGAGATGAGGAGACAGCAGAGGAGATGAGGAGACAGCAGAGGAGATGAGAAGGCAGCAGAGGAGATGAGGAGACAGCAGAGGAGATGAGGAGACAGCAGAGGAGAGGAGGAGACAGCAGAGGAGATGAGGAGACAGCAGAGGAGATGAGGAGACAGCAGAGGAGATGAGGAGATGAGGAGACAGCAGAGGAGATGAGGAGACAGCAGATGAGATGAGGAGACAGCAGAGGAGATGAGGAGACAGCAGAGGAGATGGGGAGACAGCAGAGGAGATGAGGAGACAACAGAGGAGATGAGGAGACAACAGAGGAGATGAGGAGACAGCAGAGGAGATGAGGAGACAGCAGAGGAGATGAGGAGACAGCAAAGGAGATGAGGAGACAGCAGAGGAGACAGAAGAGGAGTTGAGGAGACAGCAGAGGAGATGAGGAGACAGCAGAGGAGATGAGGAGACACCAGAGGAGATGAGGAGACAGCAGAGGAGATGAGGAGACAGCAGAGGAGATGAGGAGACAGCAGAGGAGATGAGGAGACAGCAGAGGAGATGAGGAGACAGCAGAGGAGATGAGGAGACAGCAGAGGAGATGAGGAGACAGCAGAGGAGATGAGGAGACAGCAGAGGAGACAGCAGAGGAGATGAGGATACAGCAAAGGAGATGAGAAGACAGCAGAGGAGATGAGGAGATGAGGAGACACCAGAGGAGATGAGGAGACAGCAGAGGAGATGAGGAGACAGCAGAGGAGACAGCAGAGGAGATGAGGAGACAGCAGAAGATGAGGAGATGAGGAGACACCAGAGATGAGGAGACAACAGAGGAGATGAGGAGATGAGGAGACAGCAGAGGAGATGAGGAGATGAGGAGACAGCAGAGGAGATGAGGAGACAGCAGAGGAGATGAGGAGACAGCAGAGGAGATGAGGAGACAGCAGAAGAGACAGCAGAGGAGATAAGGAGACAGCAGAGGAGATGAGGAGACAGCAGAGTAGATGAGGAGACAGCAGAGGAGATGAGGAGACAGCAGAGGAGATGAGGAGACAGCAGAGGAGACAGCAGAGGAGATAAGGAGACAGCAGAGGAGATGAGGAGACAGCAGAGGAGATGAGGAGACAGCAGAGGAGATGAGGAGACAGCAGAGGAGATGAGGAGACAGCAGAGGAGACAGCAGAGGAGTTGAGGAGACAGCAGAGGAGATGAGGAGACAGCAGAAGAGATGAGGAGATTAGGAGACAGCAGAGGAGATGAGGAGATTAGGAGACAGCAGAGGAGATGAGGAGACAGTAAAGGAGATGAGGAGACAGCAGAGGAGATGAGGAGACAGCAGATGAGACAGCAGAGGAGATGAGGAGACAGTAAAGGAGATGAGGAGACAGCAGAGGAGATGAGGAGGCAGTAAAGGAGATGAGGAGACAGCAGAGGAGATGAGGAGACAGCAGAGGAGACAGCAGAGGAGATGAGGAGACAGCAGAGGAGATGAGGAGACAGCAGAGGAGATGAGGAGACAGCAGAGGAGATGAGGAGACAGCAGAGGAGATGAGGAGACAGCAGAGGAGATGAGACAGCAGAGGAGATGAGGAGACACCAGAGGAGATGAGGAGACAGCAGAGGAGATGAGGAGACAGCAGAGGAGATGAGGAGACAGCAGAGGAGATAAGGAGACACCAGAGGAGATGAGGAGACAGCAGAGGAGATGAGGAGATAGCAGAGGAGACAGCAGAGGAGATGAGGAGACAGCAGAGGAGATGAGGAGATGAGGAGACACCAGAGGAGATGAGGACACAGCAGAGGAGATGAGGAGACACCAGAGGAGATGAGGAGACAGCAGAGGAGATGAGGAGATGAGGAGACACCAGATGAGATGAGGACACAGCAGAGGAGATGAGGAGATGAGGAGACACCAGAGGAGATGAGGACACAGCAGAGGAGATGAGGACACACCAGAGGAGATGAGGAGACAGCAGAGGAGATGATGAGACACCAGAGGAGATGAGGAGACACCAGAGGAGATGAGGAGACAGCAGAGGAGATTAGGAGTCAACAGAGGAGACAGCAGAGGAGATGAGGAGACAGCAGAGCAGATGAGGAGACAGCAGAGGAGATGAGGAGATGAGGAGACACCAGAGGAGATGAGGAGACAGCAGAGGAGATGAGGAGACAGCAGAGGAGACAGCAGAGGAGATGAGGAGACAGCAGAAGATGAGGAGATGAGGAGACACCAGAGATGAGGAGACAACAGAGGAGATGAGGAGATGAGGAGACAGCAGAGGAGATGAGGAGATGAGGAGACAGCAGAGGAGATGAGGAGACAGCAGAGGAGATGAGGAGACAGCAGAGGAGATGAGGAGACAGCAGAAGAGACAGCAGAGGAGATAAGGAGACAGCAGAGGAGATGAGGAGACAGCAGAGTAGATGAGGAGACAGCAGAGGAGATGAGGAGACAGCAGAGGAGATGAGGAGACAGCAGAGGAGACAGCAGAGGAGATAAGGAGACAGCAGAGGAGATGAGGAGACAGCAGAGGAGATGAGGAGACAGCAGAGGAGATGAGGAGACAGCAGAGGAGATGAGGAGACAGCAGAGGAGACAGCAGAGGAGTTGAGGAGACAGCAGAGGAGATGAGGAGACAGCAGAAGAGATGAGGAGATTAGGAGACAGCAGAGGAGATGAGGAGATTAGGAGACAGCAGAGGAGATGAGGAGACAGCAGAGGAGATGAGGAGACAGCAGAGGAGACAGCAGAGGAGTTGAGGAGACAGCAGAGGAGATGAGGAGACAGCAGAAGAGATGAGGAGATTAGGAGACAGCAGAGGAGATGAGGAGTTGAGGAGACAGCAGAGGAGATGAGTAGACAGTAAAGGAGATGAGGAGATGAGGAGACAGCAGAGGAGATGAGGAGATGAGGAGACAGCAGAGGAGATGAGGAGTTGAGGAGACAGCAGAGGAGATGAGGAGATGAGGAGACAGCAGAGGAGATGAGGAGACAGTAAAGGAGATGAGGAGACAGCAGAGGAGATGAGGAGACAGCAGATGAGACAGCAGAGGAGATGAGGAGACAGTAAAGGAGATGAGGAGACAGCAGAGGAGATGAGGAGACAGTAAAGGAGATGAGGAGACAGCAGAGGAGATGAGGAGACAGCAGAGGAGACAGCAGAGGAGATGAGGAGACAACAGAGGAGATGAGGAGACAGCAGAGGAGATGAGGAGACAGCAGAGGAGATGAGGAGACCGCAGAGGAGATGAGGAGACAGCAGAGGAGATGAGGAGACAGCAGAGGAGATGAGGAGACAGCAAAGGAGATGAGACAGCAGAGGAGATAAGGAGACACCAGAGGAGATGAGGAGACAGCAAAGGAGATGAGACAGCAGAGGAGATGAGGAGACAGCAGAGGAGACAGCAGAGGAGATGAGGAGACAGCAGAGGAGATGAGGAGACAGCAGAAGAGATGAGGAGACAGCAGAGGCGATGAGGAGACAGCAGAGGAGATGAGGAGATGAGGAGACAGCAGAGGAGATGAGGAGACAGCATAGGAGATGAGGAGACACCAGAGGAGATGAGGAGATGAGGAGACAGCAGAGGAGATGAGGAGACAGCAGAGGAGACCGCAAAGGAGATGAGGAGACAGCAGAGGAGATGAGGAGACAGCAGAGGAGATGAGGAGACAGCAGAGGAGATGAGGAGACAGCAGAGGAGATGAGAAGGCAGCAGAGGAGATGAGGAGACAGCAGAGGAGATGAGGAGACAGCAGAGGAGAGGAGGAGACAGCAGAGGAGATGAGGAGACAGCAGAGGAGATGAGGAGACAGCAGAGGAGATGAGGAGATGAGGAGACAGCAGAGGAGATGAGGAGACAGCAGATGAGATGAGGAGACAGCAGAGGAGATGAGGAGACAGCAGAGGAGATGGGGAGACAGCAGAGGAGATGAGGAGACAACAGAGGAGATGAGGAGACAACAGAGGAGATGAGGAGACAGCAGAGGAGATGAGGAGACAGCAGAGGAGATGAGGAGACAGCAAAGGAGATGAGGAGACAGCAGAGGAGACAGAAGAGGAGTTGAGGAGACAGCAGAGGAGATGAGGAGACAGCAGAGGAGATGAGGAGACACCAGAGGAGATGAGGAGACAGCAGAGGAGATGAGGAGACAGCAGAGGAGATGAGGAGACAGCAGAGGAGATGAGGAGACAGCAGAGGAGATGAGGAGACAGCAGAGGAGATGAGGAGACAGCAGAGGAGATGAGGAGACAGCAGAGGAGATGAGGAGACAGCAGAGGAGACAGCAGAGGAGATGAGGATACAGCAAAGGAGATGAGAAGACAGCAGAGGAGATGAGGAGATGAGGAGACACCAGAGGAGATGAGGAGACAGCAGAGGAGATGAGGAGACAGCAGAGGAGACAGCAGAGGAGATGAGGAGACAGCAGAAGATGAGGAGATGAGGAGACACCAGAGATGAGGAGACAACAGAGGAGATGAGGAGATGAGGAGACAGCAGAGGAGATGAGGAGATGAGGAGACAGCAGAGGAGATGAGGAGACAGCAGAGGAGATGAGGAGACAGCAGAGGAGATGAGGAGACAGCAGAAGAGACAGCAGAGGAGATAAGGAGACAGCAGAGGAGATGAGGAGACAGCAGAGTAGATGAGGAGACAGCAGAGGAGATGAGGAGACAGCAGAGGAGATGAGGAGACAGCAGAGGAGACAGCAGAGGAGATAAGGAGACAGCAGAGGAGATGAGGAGACAGCAGAGGAGATGAGGAGACAGCAGAGGAGATGAGGAGACAGCAGAGGAGATGAGGAGACAGCAGAGGAGACAGCAGAGGAGTTGAGGAGACAGCAGAGGAGATGAGGAGACAGCAGAAGAGATGAGGAGATTAGGAGACAGCAGAGGAGATGAGGAGATTAGGAGACAGCAGAGGAGATGAGGAGACAGCAGAGGAGATGAGGAGACAGCAGAGGAGACAGCAGAGGAGTTGAGGAGACAGCAGAGGAGATGAGGAGACAGCAGAAGAGATGAGGAGATTAGGAGACAGCAGAGGAGATGAGGAGTTGAGGAGACAGCAGAGGAGATGAGTAGACAGTAAAGGAGATGAGGAGATGAGGAGACAGCAGAGGAGATGAGGAGATGAGGAGACAGCAGAGGAGATGAGGAGTTGAGGAGACAGCAGAGGAGATGAGGAGATGAGGAGACAGCAGAGGAGATGAGGAGACAGTAAAGGAGATGAGGAGACAGCAGAGGAGATGAGGAGACAGCAGATGAGACAGCAGAGGAGATGAGGAGACAGTAAAGGAGATGAGGAGACAGCAGAGGAGATGAGGAGACAGTAAAGGAGATGAGGAGACAGCAGAGGAGATGAGGAGACAGCAGAGGAGACAGCAGAGGAGATGAGGAGACAACAGAGGAGATGAGGAGACAGCAGAGGAGATGAGGAGACAGCAGAGGAGATGAGGAGACCGCAGAGGAGATGAGGAGACAGCAGAGGAGATGAGGAGACAGCAGAGGAGATGAGGAGACAGCAAAGGAGATGAGACAGCAGAGGAGATAAGGAGACACCAGAGGAGATGAGGAGACAGCAAAGGAGATGAGACAGCAGAGGAGATGAGGAGACAGCAGAGGAGACAGCAGAGGAGATGAGGAGACAGCAGAGGAGATGAGGAGACAGCAGAAGAGATGAGGAGACAGCAGAGGAGATGAGGAGACAGCAGAGGAGATGAGGAGATGAGGAGACAGCAGAGGAGATGAGGAGACAGCATAGGAGATGAGGAGACACCAGAGGAGATGAGGAGATGAGGAGACAGCAGAGGAGATGAGGAGACAGCAGAGGAGACCGCAAAGGAGATGAGGAGACAGCAGAGGAGATGAGGAGACAGCAGAGGAGATGAGGAGACAGCAGAGGAGATGAGGAGACAGCAGAGGAGATGAGAAGGCAGCAGAGGAGATGAGGAGACAGCAGAGGAGATGAGGAGACAGCAGAGGAGAGGAGGAGACAGCAGAGGAGATGAGGAGACAGCAGAGGAGATGAGGAGACAGCAGAGGAGATGAGGAGATGAGGAGACAGCAGAGGAGATGAGGAGACAGCAGAGGAGATGAGGAGACAGCAGAGGAGATGGGGAGACAGCAGAGGAGATGAGGAGACAACAGAGGAGATGAGGAGACAACAGAGGAGATGAGGAGACAGCAGAGGAGATGAGGAGACAGCAGAGGAGATGAGGAGACAGCAAAGGAGATGAGGAGACAGCAGAGGAGACAGAAGAGGAGTTGAGGAGACAGCAGAGGAGATGAGGAGACAGCAGAGGAGATGAGGAGACAGCAGAGGAGATGAGGAGACAGCAGAGGAGATGAGGAGATTAGGAGACAGCAGAGGAGATGAGGAGTTGAGGAGACAGCAGAGGAGATGAGTAGACAGTAAAGGAGATGAGGAGATGAGGAGACAGCAGAGGAGATGAGGAGATGAGGAGACAGCAGAGGAGATGAGGAGTTGAGGAGACAGCAGAGGAGATGAGGAGATGAGGAGACAGCAGAGGAGATGAGGAGACAGTAAAGGAGATGAGGAGACAGCAGAGGAGATGAGGAGACAGCAGATGAGACAGCAGAGGAGATGAGGAGACAGTAAAGGAGATGAGGAGACAGCAGAGGAGATGAGGAGGCAGTAAAGGAGATGAGGAGACAGCAGAGGAGATGAGGAGACAGCAGAGGAGACAGCAGAGGAGATGAGGAGACAGCAGAGGAGATGAGGAGACAGCAGAGGAGATGAGGAGACAGCAGAGGAGATGAGGAGACAGCAGAGGAGATGAGGAGACAGCAGAGGAGATGAGACAGCAGAGGAGATGAGGAGACACCAGAGGAGATGAGGAGACAGCAGAGGAGATGAGGAGACAGCAGAGGAGATGAGGAGACAGCAGAGGAGATAAGGAGACACCAGAGGAGATGAGGAGACAGCAGAGGAGATGAGGAGATAGCAGAGGAGACAGCAGAGGAGATGAGGAGACAGCAGAGGAGATGAGGAGATGAGGAGACACCAGAGGAGATGAGGACACAGCAGAGGAGATGAGGAGACACCAGAGGAGATGAGGAGACAGCAGAGGAGATGAGGAGATGAGGAGACACCAGATGAGATGAGGACACAGCAGAGGAGATGAGGAGATGAGGAGACACCAGAGGAGATGAGGACACAGCAGAGGAGATGAGGACACACCAGAGGAGATGAGGAGACAGCAGAGGAGATGATGAGACACCAGAGGAGATGAGGAGACACCAGAGGAGATGAGGAGACAGCAGAGGAGATTAGGAGTCAACAGAGGAGACAGCAGAGGAGATGAGGAGACAGCAGAGCAGATGAGGAGACAGCAGAGGAGATGAGGAGATGAGGAGACACCAGAGGAGATGAGGAGACAGCAGAGGAGATGAGGAGACAGCAGAGGAGACAGCAGAGGAGATGAGGAGACAGCAGAAGATGAGGAGATGAGGAGACACCAGAGATGAGGAGACAACAGAGGAGATGAGGAGATGAGGAGACAGCAGAGGAGATGAGGAGATGAGGAGACAGCAGAGGAGATGAGGAGACAGCAGAGGAGATGAGGAGACAGCAGAGGAGATGAGGAGACAGCAGAAGAGACAGCAGAGGAGATAAGGAGACAGCAGAGGAGATGAGGAGACAGCAGAGTAGATGAGGAGACAGCAGAGGAGATGAGGAGACAGCAGAGGAGATGAGGAGACAGCAGAGGAGACAGCAGAGGAGATAAGGAGACAGCAGAGGAGATGAGGAGACAGCAGAGGAGATGAGGAGACAGCAGAGGAGATGAGGAGACAGCAGAGGAGATGAGGAGACAGCACAGGAGACAGCAGAGGAGTTGAGGAGACAGCAGAGGAGATGAGGAGACAGCAGAAGAGATGAGGAGATTAGGAGACAGCAGAGGAGATGAGGAGATTAGGAGACAGCAGAGGAGATGAGGAGACAGCAGAGGAGATGAGGAGACAGCAGAGGAGACAGCAGAGGAGTTGAGGAGACAGCAGAGGAGATGAGGAGACAGCAGAAGAGATGAGGAGATTAGGAGACAGCAGAGGAGATGAGGAGTTGAGGAGACAGCAGAGGAGATGAGTAGACAGTAAAGGAGATGAGGAGATGAGGAGACAGCAGAGGAGATGAGGAGATGAGGAGACAGCAGAGGAGATGAGGAGTTGAGGAGACAGCAGAGGAGATGAGGAGATGAGGAGACAGCAGAGGAGATGAGGAGACAGTAAAGGAGATGAGGAGACAGCAGAGGAGATGAGGAGACAGCAGATGAGACAGCAGAGGAGATGAGGAGACAGTAAAGGAGATGAGGAGACAGCAGAGGAGATGAGGAGACAGTAAAGGAGATGAGGAGACAGCAGAGGAGATGAGGAGACAGCAGAGGAGACAGCAGAGGAGATGAGGAGACAACAGAGGAGATGAGGAGACAGCAGAGGAGATGAGGAGACAGCAGAGGAGATGAGGAGACCGCAGAGGAGATGAGGAGACAGCAGAGGAGATGAGGAGACAGCAGAGGAGATGAGGAGACAGCAAAGGAGATGAGACAGCAGAGGAGATAAGGAGACACCAGAGGAGATGAGGAGACAGCAAAGGAGATGAGACAGCAGAGGAGATGAGGAGACAGCAGAGGAGACAGCAGAGGAGATGAGGAGACAGCAGAGGAGATGAGGAGACAGCAGAAGAGATGAGGAGACAGCAGAGGCGATGAGGAGACAGCAGAGGAGATGAGGAGATGAGGAGACAGCAGAGGAGATGAGGAGACAGCATAGGAGATGAGGAGACACCAGAGGAGATGAGGAGATGAGGAGACAGCAGAGGAGATGAGGAGACAGCAGAGGAGACCGCAAAGGAGATGAGGAGACAGCAGAGGAGATGAGGAGACAGCAGAGGAGATGAGGAGACAGCAGAGGAGATGAGGAGACAGCAGAGGAGATGAGAAGGCAGCAGAGGAGATGAGGAGACAGCAGAGGAGATGAGGAGACAGCAGAGGAGAGGAGGAGACAGCAGAGGAGATGAGGAGACAGCAGAGGAGATGAGGAGACAGCAGAGGAGATGAGGAGATGAGGAGACAGCAGAGGAGATGAGGAGACAGCAGATGAGATGAGGAGACAGCAGAGGAGATGAGGAGACAGCAGAGGAGATGGGGAGACAGCAGAGGAGATGAGGAGACAACAGAGGAGATGAGGAGACAACAGAGGAGATGAGGAGACAGCAGAGGAGATGAGGAGACAGCAGAGGAGATGAGGAGACAGCAAAGGAGATGAGGAGACAGCAGAGGAGACAGAAGAGGAGTTGAGGAGACAGCAGAGGAGATGAGGAGACAGCAGAGGAGATGAGGAGACACCAGAGGAGATGAGGAGACAGCAGAGGAGATGAGGAGACAGCAGAGGAGATGAGGAGACAGCAGAGGAGATGAGGAGACAGCAGAGGAGATGAGGAGACAGCAGAGGAGATGAGGAGACAGCAGAGGAGATGAGGAGACAGCAGAGGAGATGAGGAGACAGCAGAGGAGACAGCAGAGGAGATGAGGATACAGCAAAGGAGATGAGAAGACAGCAGAGGAGATGAGGAGATGAGGAGACACCAGAGGAGATGAGGAGACAGCAGAGGAGATGAGGAGACAGCAGAGGAGACAGCAGAGGAGATGAGGAGACAGCAGAAGATGAGGAGATGAGGAGACACCAGAGATGAGGAGACAACAGAGGAGATGAGGAGATGAGGAGACAGCAGAGGAGATGAGGAGATGAGGAGACAGCAGAGGAGATGAGGAGACAGCAGAGGAGATGAGGAGACAGCAGAGGAGATGAGGAGACAGCAGAAGAGACAGCAGAGGAGATAAGGAGACAGCAGAGGAGATGAGGAGACAGCAGAGTAGATGAGGAGACAGCAGAGGAGATGAGGAGACAGCAGAGGAGATGAGGAGACAGCAGAGGAGACAGCAGAGGAGATAAGGAGACAGCAGAGGAGATGAGGAGACAGCAGAGGAGATGAGGAGACAGCAGAGGAGATGAGGAGACAGCAGAGGAGATGAGGAGACAGCAGAGGAGACAGCAGAGGAGTTGAGGAGACAGCAGAGGAGATGAGGAGACAGCAGAAGAGATGAGGAGATTAGGAGACAGCAGAGGAGATGAGGAGATTAGGAGACAGCAGAGGAGATGAGGAGACAGCAGAGGAGATGAGGAGACAGCAGAGGAGACAGCAGAGGAGTTGAGGAGACAGCAGAGGAGATGAGGAGACAGCAGAAGAGATGAGGAGATTAGGAGACAGCAGAGGAGATGAGGAGTTGAGGAGACAGCAGAGGAGATGAGTAGACAGTAAAGGAGATGAGGAGATGAGGAGACAGCAGAGGAGATGAGGAGATGAGGAGACAGCAGAGGAGATGAGGAGTTGAGGAGACAGCAGAGGAGATGAGGAGATGAGGAGACAGCAGAGGAGATGAGGAGACAGTAAAGGAGATGAGGAGACAGCAGAGGAGATGAGGAGACAGCAGATGAGACAGCAGAGGAGATGAGGAGACAGTAAAGGAGATGAGGAGACAGCAGAGGAGATGAGGAGACAGTAAAGGAGATGAGGAGACAGCAGAGGAGATGAGGAGACAGCAGAGGAGACAGCAGAGGAGATGAGGAGACAACAGAGGAGATGAGGAGACAGCAGAGGAGATGAGGAGACAGCAGAGGAGATGAGGAGACCGCAGAGGAGATGAGGAGACAGCAGAGGAGATGAGGAGACAGCAGAGGAGATGAGGAGACAGCAAAGGAGATGAGACAGCAGAGGAGATAAGGAGACACCAGAGGAGATGAGGAGACAGCAAAGGAGATGAGACAGCAGAGGAGATGAGGAGACAGCAGAGGAGACAGCAGAGGAGATGAGGAGACAGCAGAGGAGATGAGGAGACAGCAGAAGAGATGAGGAGACAGCAGAGGAGATGAGGAGACAGCAGAGGAGATGAGGAGATGAGGAGA
Source organism: Notolepis coatsorum (assembly GCF_963971535.1). Lineage (NCBI taxonomy): Eukaryota > Metazoa > Chordata > Actinopteri > Aulopiformes > Paralepididae > Notolepis > Notolepis coatsorum. Next base: position 229,999 of record NW_028170392.1, read on the forward strand.
CAGCAGAGGAGATGAGGAGACAGCATAGGAGATGAGGAGACACCAGAGGAGATGAGGAGATGAGGAGACAGCAGAGGAGATGAGGAGACAGCAGAGGAGACCGCAAAGGAGATGAGGAGACAGCAGAGGAGATGAGGAGACAGCAGAGGAGATGAGGAGACAGCAGAGGAGATGAGGAGACAGCAGAGGAGATGAGAAGGCAGCAGAGGAGATGAGGAGACAGCAGAGGAGATGAGGAGACAGCAGAGGAGAGGAGGAGACAGCAGAGGAGATGAGGAGACAGCAGAGGAGATGAGGAGACAGCAGAGGAGATGAGGAGATGAGGAGACAGCAGAGGAGATGAGGAGACAGCAGATGAGATGAGGAGACAGCAGAGGAGATGAGGAGACAGCAGAGGAGATGGGGAGACAGCAGAGGAGATGAGGAGACAACAGAGGAGATGAGGAGACAACAGAGGAGATGAGGAGACAGCAGAGGAGATGAGGAGACAGCAGAGGAGATGAGGAGACAGCAAAGGAGATGAGGAGACAGCAGAGGAGACAGAAGAGGAGTTGAGGAGACAGCAGAGGAGATGAGGAGACAGCAGAGGAGATGAGGAGACAGCAGAGGAGATGAGGAGACAGCAGAGGAGATGAGGAGATTAGGAGACAGCAGAGGAGATGAGGAGTTGAGGAGACAGCAGAGGAGATGAGTAGACAGTAAAGGAGATGAGGAGATGAGGAGACAGCAGAGGAGATGAGGAGATGAGGAGACAGCAGAGGAGATGAGGAGTTGAGGAGACAGCAGAGGAGATGAGGAGATGAGGAGACAGCAGAGGAGATGAGGAGACAGTAAAGGAGATGAGGAGACAGCAGAGGAGATGAGGAGACAGCAGATGAGACAGCAGAGGAGATGAGGAGACAGTAAAGGAGATGAGGAGACAGCAGAGGAGATGAGGAGGCAGTAAAGGAGATGAGGAGACAGCAGAGGAGATGAGGAGACAGCAGAGGAGACAGCAGAGGAGATGAGGAGACAGCAGAGGAGATGAGGAGACAGCAGAGGAGATGAGGAGACAGCAGAGGAGATGAGGAGACAGCAGAGGAGATGAGGAGACAGCAGAGGAGATGAGACAGCAGAGGAGATGAGGAGACACCAGAGGAGATGAGGAGACAGCAGAGGAGATGAGGAGACAGCAGAGGAGATGAGGAGACAGCAGAGGAGATAAGGAGACACCAGAGGAGATGAGGAGACAGCAGAGGAGATGAGGAGATAGCAGAGGAGACAGCAGAGGAGATGAGGAGACAGCAGAGGAGATGAGGAGATGAGGAGACACCAGAGGAGATGAGGACACAGCAGAGGAGATGAGGAGACACCAGAGGAGATGAGGAGACAGCAGAGGAGATGAGGAGATGAGGAGACACCAGATGAGATGAGGACACAGCAGAGGAGATGAGGAGATGAGGAGACACCAGAGGAGATGAGGACACAGCAGAGGAGATGAGGACACACCAGAGGAGATGAGGAGACAGCAGAGGAGATGATGAGACACCAGAGGAGATGAGGAGACACCAGAGGAGATGAGGAGACAGCAGAGGAGATTAGGAGTCAACAGAGGAGACAGCAGAGGAGATGAGGAGACAGCAGAGCAGATGAGGAGACAGCAGAGGAGATGAGGAGATGAGGAGACACCAGAGGAGATGAGGAGACAGCAGAGGAGATGAGGAGACAGCAGAGGAGATGAGGAGACAGCAGAGGAGACAGCAGAGGAGATGAGGAGACAGCAGAAGATGAGGAGATGAGGAGACACCAGAGATGAGGAGACAACAGAGGAGATGAGGAGATGAGGAGACAGCAGAGGAGATGAGGAGATGAGGAGACAGCAGATGAGATGAGGAGACAGCAGAGGAGATGAGGAGACAGCAGAGGAGATGAGGAGACAGCAGAAGAGACAGCAGAGGAGATAAGGAGACAGCAGAGGAGATGAGGAGACAGCAGAGTAGATGAGGAGACAGCAGAGGAGATGAGGAGACAGCAGAGGAGATGAGGAGACAGCAGAGGAGACAGCAGAGGAGATAAGGAGACAGCAGAGGAGATGAGGAGACAGCAGAGGAGATGAGGAGACAGCAGAGGAGATGAGGAGACAGCAGAGGAGATGAGGAGACAGCAGAGGAGACAGCAGAGGAGTTGAGGAGACAGCAGAGGAGATGAGGAGACAGCAGAAGAGATGAGGAGATTAGGAGACAGCAGAGGAGATGAGGAGATTAGGAGACAGCAGAGGAGATGAGGAGACAGCAGAGGAGATGAGGAGACAGCAGAGGAGACAGCAGAGGAGTTGAGGAGACAGCAGAGGAGATGAGGAGACAGCAGAAGAGATGAGGAGATTAGGAGACAGCAGAGGAGATGAGGAGTTGAGGAGACAGCAGAGGAGATGAGTAGACAGTAAAGGAGATGAGGAGATGAGGAGACAGCAGAGGAGATGAGGAGATGAGGAGACAGCAGAGGAGATGAGGAGTTGAGGAGACAGCAGAGGAGATGAGGAGATGAGGAGACAGCAGAGGAGATGAGGAGACAGTAAAGGAGATGAGGAGACAGCAGAGGAGATGAGGAGACAGCAGATGAGACAGCAGAGGAGATGAGGAGACAGTAAAGGAGATGAGGAGACAGCAGAGGAGATGAGGAGACAGTAAAGGAGATGAGGAGACAGCAGAGGAGATGAGGAGACAGCAGAGGAGACAGCAGAGGAGATGAGGAGACAACAGAGGAGATGAGGAGACAGCAGAGGAGATGAGGAGACAGCAGAGGAGATGAGGAGACCGCAGAGGAGATGAGGAGACAGCAGAGGAGATGAGGAGACAGCAGAGGAGATGAGGAGACAGCAAAGGAGATGAGACAGCAGAGGAGATAAGGAGACACCAGAGGAGATGAGGAGACAGCAAAGGAGATGAGACAGCAGAGGAGATGAGGAGACAGCAGAGGAGACAGCAGAGGAGATGAGGAGACAGCAGAGGAGATGAGGAGACAGCAGAAGAGATGAGGAGACAGCAGAGGAGATGAGGAGACAGCAGAGGAGATGAGGAGATGAGGAGACAGCAGAGGAGATGAGGAGACAGCATAGGAGATGAGGAGACACCAGAGGAGATGAGGAGATGAGGAGACAGCAGAGGAGATGAGGAGACAGCAGAGGAGACCGCAAAGGAGATGAGGAGACAGCAGAGGAGATGAGGAGACAGCAGAGGAGATGAGGAGACAGCAGAGGAGATGAGGAGACAGCAGAGGAGATGAGAAGGCAGCAGAGGAGATGAGGAGACAGCAGAGGAGATGAGGAGACAGCAGAGGAGAGGAGGAGACAGCAGAGGAGATGAGGAGACAGCAGAGGAGATGAGGAGACAGCAGAGGAGATGAGGAGATGAGGAGACAGCAGAGGAGATGAGGAGACAGCAGATGAGATGAGGAGACAGCAGAGGAGATGAGGAGACAGCAGAGGAGATGGGGAGACAGCAGAGGAGATGAGGAGACAACAGAGGAGATGAGGAGACAACAGAGGAGATGAGGAGACAGCAGAGGAGATGAGGAGACAGCAGAGGAGATGAGGAGACAGCAAAGGAGATGAGGAGACAGCAGAGGAGACAGAAGAGGAGTTGAGGAGACAGCAGAGGAGATGAGGAGACAGCAGAGGAGATGAGGAGACACCAGAGGAGATGAGGAGACAGCAGAGGAGATGAGGAGACAGCAGAGGAGATGAGGAGACAGCAGAGGAGATGAGGAGACAGCAGAGGAGATGAGGAGACAGCAGAGGAGATGAGGAGACAGCAGAGGAGATGAGGAGACAGCAGAGGAGACAGCAGAGGAGATGAGGATACAGCAAAGGAGATGAGAAGACAGCAGAGGAGACAGCAGAGGAGATGAAGAGGGGAAAAAGAGTCCACTGTACATTGGAGGAGGTTGGGTAGGTGGGGTGGGGTGGGGTTGGGGGGGTGGGGGGGACTGTACATTGGAGGAGGTTGGGTAGGTGGGGTGGGGTTGGGGGGGTGGGGGGACTGTACATTGGAGGTGGTTCGGTGAGTGGGAGGGCTGGGTGGCTGGGGGACACTGTACAAGCAAAACTGTACATTGGAATATTGACAAAACTATACTTGGTAATTTACTGTACATTGGAGGGGGTTGTGTTAGGACAGTGATTCACATTCCTTTACAGCTTTGGGTAGGGCGTTCCACATTGATGTGGCATAATTGCGAAACGTGTTTAGTCCCTTGTTTGAGCCGAATCTGGGTTTAACATGATTTGTGGAGCTCCCTCTGGTGTTGTGATCGTGGTATTCACTGACCTTTGGGAAGTATTTTGACATGTACATGGGTACCTTGGTCGTGTAGTGTATCTAGTAGACCAGGCCCATTGCAAGTTGCTGTACTCTGTCGTCTACTCTAAGCCATCCTAGGTTGTCAAAGTGGGCAGGGGTGATCAAAGTCCTTTTAGCTTGGCCCTCAGAGCCCACCAATTCTAAATATTCTATATATTTTTTAAAGTGACATGTAAAAACGCCACTGTACGTGCGTGCCCGTGTATGTGTGTGTGGGGGGGGGGGGGCCTCCACAAGAATCTGGCCCAGGGGCCTCTGAAGTCTTAATCTGGCCTTGCATACATTGGGAGATATCTTCAACAAACAGGGTTTCTGTAGCTATCAAGATATTCATAACACATTTAACCTCACCAGCTCCACTTATTATTTCTATATACAGTTATTAGCAACTTTGAAGGCTCATGGAGTCCCATTAAAGATACCACTTGAGCACCACAGATATCACAAATTCTTTTATGAAAGGGAAACATCGAGAGGCTTCGTATCTGACTTTTATCATCACTTACTTACGTCTTCGTATGGAATCCTTCCCCTAGACTCAGTTTGGAGGAAGGATATACCAGACTTGGAAGTAGATTTTGATTGGCATGAAGTCTGGGCAAACGTTCGACTGTCGTCACGCAACCCGGATCATCAACAGATTAATCTTAATTTTATTCATAGGATTTACCTGACTCCTATAAGATTGAACCGAATGGGGCTTAAACAAGACTCTCGCTCCTTGTGTCTAAGGGGTGATATCGGTACATTTATGCATATGTATTGGGAATGCCCTCCTGTTAAGATATTCTGGGAAGAAGTAACCACGCAATTATCAGAATTTTTATTTCTGACCATACCTGTACTGCCTTCTGTATTGTTGTTGAATGATGTTTATCAGTTAGCAGCCTCTAAACAGCTAAAGAGACTAATTTTGTCCGGTCTTACGGCTGCTAAAAAGCTGATAGCATCACGCTGGATTCAACCGGATAAAATGTGCCGGAAGGTATGGGTTCTTACCTATCTCGATGTGATTTATCTAGAGATATCTACCGCAAGAACTTTAGGTATCAATGAAGCCAGCATTGCAATCTGGTTAGAGGTGGTGGAGAGAATAAAGGTTAGCATATGAATTTGTAATCCTTGGTTAGAAACGAAATAATGGATGGATTATCCAAGGGGGGTCCTGAGGGGGGGGGGAGAAGAGTGAGCAAGAGCATATGTATGTATTGTATTGTATTGTAAGTATTATGTATATATCTCGTAACCTACATTTATATTGATTCAAATACTGGACTGTATAGTCCTGTGATTTATTGTGGATATTTACTGTTATATGTCATGTCAAAAAAATTATAAAAAAATGTGTTCAAAAAAAAAAGAGGAGACAGCTGAGGAGACAGGAGAGGAGATGAGGAGACAGCAGAGGAGATGAGGAGACAGCAGAGGAGATGAGGAGATGAGGAGACAGCAGAGGAGATGAGGAGACAGCAGACGAGATGAGGAGATGATGAGACACCAGAGGAGATGAGGAGACAGCAGAGGAGATGAGGAGACAGCAGAAGAGATGAGGAGACAGCAGAGGAGATGAGGAGACAGCAGAGGAGATGAGGAGATGAGGAGACAGCAGAGGAGATGAGGAGATGAGGAGACAGCAGAGGAGACAGCAGAGAAGATGAGGAGACAGCAGAGGAGATGAGGAGACAGCAGAGGAGACAGCAGAGAAGATGAGGAGACAGCAGAGGAGATGAGGAGATGAGGAGACAGCAGAGGAGATGAGGAGATGAGGAGACAGCAGAAGAGATGAGGAGACAGCAGAGGAGATGAGGAGATGAGGAGACAGCAGAGGAGATGAGGAGTTGAGGAGACAGCAGAGTAGCTGAGGAGACAGCAGAGGAGATGAGGAGACACCAGGTGAGATGAGGAGATGAGGAGATGAGGAGATGAGGAGACAGCAGAGGAGATGAGGAGTTGAGGAGACAGCAGAGGAGATCAGGAGTTGAGGAGACAGCAGCGGAGATGAGGAGACAGCAGAGAAGATGAGGAGACAGCAGAGGAGATGAGGAGACACCAGAGGAGATGAGGAGACAGCAGAGGAGATGAGGAGACAGCAGAGAAGATGAGGAGACAGCAGAGGAGATGAGGAGGAGACAGCAGAGGAGATGAGGAGACAGCAGAGGAGATGAGGAGACAGTAGAGGAGATGAGGAGATGAGGAGACAGCAGAGGAGATGAGGAGTTGAGGAGACAGCAGAGGAGATGAGGAGACAGCAGAGAAGATGAGGAGACAGCAGAGGAGATGAGGAGATGAGGAGACAGCAGAGGAGATGAGGAGTTGAGGAGACAGCAGAGGAGATGAGGAGACAGCAGAGAAGATGAGGAGACAGCAGAGGAGATGAGACAGCAGAGGAGATGAGGAGACAGCAGAGGAGATGAGGAGACAGCAGAGAAGATGAGGAGACAGCAGAGGAGATGAGGAGGAGACAGCACAGGAGATGAGGAGACAGCAGAGGAGATGAGGAGACAGTAGAGGAGATGAGGAGGAGACAGCAGAGGAGATGAGGAGACACCAGAGGGGATGATGAGACAGAAGAGGAGATGAGGAAACAGCAGAGGAGATGAGGAGACAGCAGAGGAGATGAGGAGACAGCAGAGGAGATGAGGAGACAGCAGAGGAGACAGCCGAGGAGATGAGGAGACAGCAGAGGAGATGAGGAGACAGCAGAGGAGATGAGGAGACACCAGAGGAGATGAGGAGACAGCAGAGGAGATGAGGAGACAGCAGAGGAGATGAGGAGACAACAGAGGAGATTAGGAGATGAGGAGATGAGGAGATGAGGAGACAGCAGAGGAGATGAGGAGACAGCAGAGGAGATGAGGAGACAGCAGAGGAGATGAGGAGGAGACAGCAGAGGAGATGAGGAGACAGCAGAGGAGATGAGGAGACACCAGAGGAGATGAGGAGACAACAGAGGAGATGAGGAGACAGCAGAGGAGATGAGGAGATGAGGAGACAGCAGAGGAGACAGCAGAGGAGATGAGAAGACAGCAGAGGAGATGAGGAGACAGCAGAGGAGATGAGGAGATGAGGAGACACCAGAGGAGATGAGGAGACAGCAGAGGAGATGAGGAGACAGCAGAGGAGATAAGGAGACAGCAGAGGAGATGAGGAGACAGCAGAGGAGATGAGGAGACACCAGAGGAGATGAGGAGACAGCAGAGGAGATGAGGAGACAGCAGAGGAGATGAGGAGACAGCAGAGGAGACATCAGAGGAGACAGCAGAGGAGATGAGGAGACAGCAGAGGAGATGAGGAGACAGCAGAGTAGATGAGGAGACAGCAGAGGAGATGAGGAGACAGCAGAGGAGACAGCAGAGGAGATGAGGAGACAGCAGAGGAGATGAGGAGACAGGAGAGGAGATGAGGAGACAGGAGAGGAGACAGCAGAGGAGATGAGGAGACAGCAGAGGAGACACCAGAGGAGATTAGGAGACAGCAGAGGAGATGAGGAGACAGCAGAGGAGATGAGGAGACAGCAGAGGAGATGAGGAGACACCAGAGGAGATGAGGAGACAGCAGAGGAGATAAGGAGACACCAGAGGAGATGAGGAGACAGCAGAGGAGACAGCAGAGGAGATGAGGATACAGCAGAGGAGATGAGGACACAGCAGAGGAGATGAGGAGACAGCAGAGGAATGAGGAGACAGCAGAGGAGATGAGGAGACACCAGAGGAGATGAGGAGACAGCAGAGGAGATGAGGAGACAGCAGAGGAGATGAGGAGACAGCAGAGGATACAGCAGAGGAGATGAGGAGACAGCAGAGGAGATGAGGAGACAGCAGAGGAGACAGCTGAGGAGATGAGGAGACAGCAGAGGAGATGAGGAGACAGTAAAGGAGATGAGGAGACAGCAGAGGAGATGAGGAGACAGCAGAGGAGATGAGGAGACAGCAGAGGAGACAGCAGAGGAGACAGCTGAGGAGATGAGGAGACAGCAGAGGAGATGAGGAGACAGCAGAGGAGATGAGGAGACAGCAGAGGAGATGAGGACACAGCAGAGGAGATGAGGAGACAGCAGAGGAGATGAGGAGACACCAGAGGAGATGAGGAGACAGCAGAGGAGATGAGGAGACAGCAGAGGAGACAGCAGAGGAGATGAGGAGACAGCAGAGGAGATGAGGAGACAGCAGAGGAGATGAGGAGACAGCAGAGGAGATGAGGAGACAGCAGAGGAGATGAGGAGACAGCAGAGGAGACACCAGAGGAGATGAAAAGACAGCAGAGGAGATGAGGAGACAGCAGAGGAGATGAGGAGACACCAGAGGAGATGAGGAGACACCAGAGGAGATGAGGAGACAGCAGAGGAGATGAAAAGACAGCAGAGGAGATGAGGAGACAGCAGAGGAGATGAGGAGACAGCAGAGGAGATGAGGAGACAGCAGAGGAGATGAGGAGACAGCAGAGGAGATGAGGAGACACCAGAGGAGATGAGGAGACAGCAGAGGAGATGAGGAGACAGCATAGGAGATGAGGAGACACCAGAGGAGATGAGGAGACAGCAGAGGAGATGAGGAGACATCAGATGAGATGAGGAGGAGAAAAAATTTGCCCCATTTTAACTCTGGCTGATGCTGAAACCCTAATTCATGCTTTTGTCTCATCACGTCTAGACTACTGTAATGCACTTTCTTCAGGCCTACCTAATTCAAGCATCAAAAATCTTCAACTCGTGCAAAATGCGGCTGCACGGATACTAACTAAAACTCGAAAATGTTATCACATCACACCAGTTTTGTCCGCCCTACACTGGCTTCCTATTCAAGCCCGATCTGACTTTAAAGTGCTACTCCTCACGTACACATTGTTTAATGGGCTTGCACCGCTCTATCTATCCGTTCTCATCTCTCGATACTCGCCTGCTTGTGCTCTGCGCTCACAAAATGCAGGGCTTCTATCGATTCCTAGGGTTAAAAAGAAATCTGCCGGCCACAGAGCCTGTGTCTACCGCGCTCCCTACCTGTGGAACAAATTACCTGCTGTCGTCAGGGGCGCCTGCTCTGTCGAAGCTTTTAAATTCCTGCTTAACACCCATCTTTTCTCTCTCTCCTTCAACCTAGCCTGATCTCACTGACCGTTAGATTAATCTGTCTAGTTTAGTTAGGATGTCTATTTTCTCCCATGTCTGCTTTTCTGCAGACATGGGACAACCTTTTAACCTTTTAACCGGCCCTGAGCTATTGTCTTGTATCTCATCCTGTATCATACGCTTACAGTAGTTCTACCTATTACTCTTTTTCACAATTTACTTATATACTTTGATTCTACTGTCACCATGTATGCATATGCTCACTACATGTATTTATTGCTCCATCTCCGCCCACTACAAACATGTGAACTCTCTAACCCCGGTCCCAACCCCCCCCCCCCATCTCTCTGAGTGCTTGTGCTGACCAAGGTGGTGGATGTCTCGGGGTCTTGGCCAAGATTGCTGTGACTGTTCTACATGCACCACGAGGCCTTGGATCAGCTCCTTACCGTCTTCTGTCCGTGGTCTGTCAACGTGGTTTCATTGCTGGTTAGGTACGTCTATTCTCATTCACATAATATGCTTACTTCATATATCTATTCTATTCACATATATACCTACCACTTGTATCTATTGCTATGTCCGCCCACCGCAATCACGCAAGCTGTCTATAACGCCTGTCCCGTCACCCTGTCTCCCTGTCTCCCTGTGAGTTGCTGTCCCGGAGTGTTGACCGGAGTGTCGGTCGTCCCGTGATGAAGACCAGGAGGATGCAACCCTCTCTGCGTGCCCTCCTGTCTCCCTGTCTCCGGCTGACTCGTAGTGATGACCGGAGTGCTGGACGTCCCGCGATGATGACGGGGAGGTCGCGACCCTCTCTGCGCCGCCCCCTGTCTCCCTGTCTCCGGCTGTCTCGGAGTTATGACCGGAGTGTTGAACGTCCCGTGATTAAGACGGGGAGGACCTTTCCCTGTCTGACCACCTCCCCTTTCCCTTTCTGACAACCTCCCCTTTCCCTGTCTGACCACCTCCCCTTTCCCTGTGTAGCCACCTCCTCCCCTGCACTGTGCATAGTTCAAATAAAAAAAAATTAAATAGTTAAATAGATAGATAGATTATAGATTAGCAATTAGCATGTAGCGTTTTTATATTATATATTAGATTAGATTTAGACTATTGGATTACTAGATTATATATTGCATATTTAGCATTTAGCGTTTTAGCATTTCGTTTTTCTTTAGATTATATATCAAGTCAAGTCAAGAGTTTTAATTGTCACGGCATACAAGTATACAATGAAATGCGGGTGGTCTTGCCCGCAACGATGTGCAATACAGTGGTACAACATATAATAGAATCCAATAAAAAAACAACATTGTGCAATAAACAGGTAACAGGTAACATGGTGTGACATCTCGGTATCTGTACATAGTTATTTACAGAGCATATAGGACATGCTAGGTAGCTTTGGTAGTGCAATACACTGTTCCTGTTATTCTAATTTAAAGTGGCCTTTCCTTTTGGCCATAAGTGTGCGGCATGAGTGTGTGCCCGCTCATGTTAAAGTGTTAAGTGGCTGCTAGTGTGTGAGCGTGCACAGCGTGCGTGTCGTGTGTGTGTGTGTTCATGTGTGCTTGTGTGTGGATAGTTCAGTGTTCTGTGGCACTCAATGTTCATTGTTCAGGGCTCTGATGGCCTGGGGGAAGAAGCTGAGCCTAAGCCGCTCTGTCCTAGTAGCTGGCGTTCGCAGGCGTCTGCCTGATCTCAGCAGCTGGAACAGGCTGTTATTGGGGTGGTGAGGGTCTTTCATTATCCTGCAGGCTCTGGATTTGCACCTCTTGTTGTATAGAACCTGCAGGGGAGGTAGTGCAATACCCCGTGGTACGCTCGGCTGAGCGCACCACTCTCTGTAGGGCCTTCTTGTCTTGTGCCGTGCTGTTTCCATACCAGGCAGTGATGTTTCCGGTCAAGATGCTCTCTACAGCTCCTGAGTAGAAGGACTGGAGTATCTTCCCCGATACTCTGAACTTCCTTAACTGTCTCAGGTGGTAGAGGCGCTGTTTCCCCTTCTTTACTATCTGTCTATGTGTGTTGACCATGTCAGATCCTCTGAGATGTGGACCCCCAGGTACTTAAAGCTGCTCACCCTGTCCACGGTAGCCCCGTTAATCATCAGTGGTGTGTGTGTCTCCTGCTGTCCTCTCCTATAATCCACGATCAGCTCCTTGGTTTTACCAATGTTCAGGAGCAGGCTGTTGTCCTGGCACCAGCGTTCCAGTACCTCAACCTCCTCCCGGTAGGCCTTCTCGTCGTTGTCCGAGATCAGCCCCACCACCACTGTGTCGTCTGCGAACTTCACTATGGAGTTGGAGCTGAACTTGGCCACACAGTCGTGTGTGTAGAGTGAGTACAGCAGGGGGCTTAGAACACAGCCCTGGGGGGACCCGATGCTCAGGGTGATGGTGTTGGAGGTCTGACCCCCCACCCTGACCGCCTGGGGTCTTTCACTCAGAAAGTCCAGTACCCAGGCGCTCAGGGCGGAGCTCAGACCCAGCTCGATCAGCTTGTCCACCAGTCTGGTGGGGACTATGGTGTTGAACGCTGAGCTGTAGTCAATGAACAACAGTCTCACATAGCCCCCCTTCTGACGATCAAGGTGGGAGAGGGTGCTGTGCAGTACCTGGGAGACCGCATCGTCAGTGGACCTGTTTGTCCTGTATGCAAATTGCATAGGGTCCATATCACTGGGGAGGGAGGCACAAATGTGGTCCTTGACCAGCCTCTCAAAACATTTCATGACCACAGAGGTGAGTGCCACCGGTCTGTAGTCATTTGGACATGTTGGGGAGGGTTTCTTCGGTACAGGGATGATGGTAGACATCTTGAAGCAGGCAGGGACCACTCACTCCGCCAGGGATAGATTAAATATGGCGGTGAACACCGGGGCAAGCTGGTTGGCACAGGACTTAAGTATGCGTCCTGTTATACCATCTGGGCCAGCAGCCTTCCTGGTGTTCACCTGCATAAATGCTCTTCTCACACTCTTCTCACACTGTTATATATTAGATTATATTTAGATTATTAGATTATATATTATAACTATATTTATTGTAGGGCAAATATAACTGAGGGCATACATACCCTCATCTCGCACATTGTTGCCCATATGTGTACGTCCAGAGTTAAGTATATTGTAGGCTATATTTCATTAGTAATAGTAAGACTATAAAAAACATGAATGAGGTGGTTAATTAATTCAACTCTTTTTGTAAATGTGGGGCCAAATCTGGCAGATGCCATTCAAAAATACGATGAACCATTACAGGAAGGATGGAGAGGAGATAGTAAAGTACTGCAGTCTATGTTTTTGGGAAATGTCAGTGAAGCATGTCCATTGTATCAAAGTCAAAGAATAAGACATCCATTGACAGTGATGGGATAGATATGATTATAGTGAAGAAGACAATTGATTGTATAATCAAACCTCTGTTATATTTGTAATCTTTCTTTTCAGACAGGTATTTTTCCAGACAGGATGAAGGTAGCAAAAGTGATCCCACTTTACAAAGTAGGAGATAAGCACAGCTTCACTAACTATAGACCAGTGTCATTGCTCTCACAGTTTTCGAAAGTGCTTGAAAAACTTCGCATAAGTTAGATGGTTTTGTGGAAAATAACAAACTGCTGAGCGAAAGCCAGTATGGCTTTAGGCAAAACAGATCAACAGCGACTGCCTTAATGAATATTATTGAAGAAATAACAACAGCAACAGATAAAAGGAAATTAACAATATGTTTATTGATTTAAAAAAGGCATTTGATACCTGCATAATATTCTAATTTCTAAATTACGTTCATATGGTCTGAGAGGAATGGTTCTAGAATGTTTGAGTAGTTATCTCCACAATAGGCAACAATATGTGCAGTTGGCAGATGTCAAATCTGAGCTCATGAAAATTGAATGTGGGGTACCGCAAGGTTCGGTTTTGGGGCCCAAACTCTTTCTTTTATATATTAATGACATTTGTGATGTTTCAAACGTTTGTCTTGTTTGCTGATGATACCAATTTGTTTAGCTCTGGAAATAATTTAAAGGAACTAGCTGAATATATTGTGTATGAAATGACAAAGCTAAAGAAATGGTTTGATGTAAATAAGCTATCACTGAATCTGAAAAAAACTACATTTATGATGTTTCGCAATCGAAAACTAGATGAAAATATAGTACTGACCATAGATGGAGTTGATATAGAGAGAGTTAATGAATTTCGTGTTCTTGGTGTGATTATGGATGATAAATTAACATGGAAATCGCACATAGCACACGTTAAAAAAAGATGTCCAAGAGTATTTTTGTTATGAATAAAGTAAAGGATGTGTATGAGGCAATGAGAACACTCTACTGTTCACTCATCTCACCTTATATCAGTTATTGTGTTGAAGTATGGGGGAATACTTATGGGCGTGGGACCAATATAAAACCATTATATATACTACAGAAGAGGGCTGTAAGAATCACACAAAGTGAATTATCGAGAACACACAAACACATTATTTATTAAATCTAGAATAATTAAACTTGAAGACATGGTTAAGTTTCAAACAATGTTAATTATGTTTAGGGCAAGAAATAATACACTGCCAGAAAAACTACAAAATATTTTTCATTTAGAAAGTGAGTTTAGTAGGAGAAAATACAATTTTAAACATCAGTTTGCACGTACCACACTGAAACAGATGTGTCCTTCAGTTATTGGTGTAAAGTTGTGGAATTCTCTCCATCAATTCAAAAAAATTATTAAAAAAAAATATTTAGTCAGTATGAAAATCAAATGTGATCTGAAAAGTGAGATCTTTTCTTTCTTTTTTTCTCTTTATTTTATTCTTTATTCTTTATAATTATAATTTTTTCTTTTTTCTTGTTTAACTGTGGATTGTTCTTGTATAATGGTATAAATGATTATTTGTGTAAATTAGGTTGTACGCCGAACATTAAGTAAATACTTGTTTAGTTTAGGAATAAGGGGCAGGTAACTATACAATGTATTCTTCTTCCTGCTCCTTTTGTCCATGGAATGATATTTATGATTGTGTAATGAAGAAACTCTGATGGTATGATTCCATGTGTCTAATTAAAAAATTTAAAAAAAACTCTGAACTGAAATATTGTTTACACTGCCTTTTTATTCAATTTAAATTTGTACTTCTCCACTGTACTATAATTATGTCACCTGTACTGAACCTGTATGTCTTCTACTACCTGTACCCCCCCTCCCCCTTCCACCATGCTGCTATGATACCTGACTTTCCCCAAGGGGATCAATAACCAAACCAAGGGGATCAAACCAAAAGCAAAAAGCAATTGGTTTTGATAGTTCATCAGTGAGCTGGATGCAACCCTACCTGGAGGGGAGCGAACAGATGATGTAGGTGAACGGTACCCTATCCCCCCCCCCCCAGTGAGCTGTGGCATTTAACAAGGAAGCATACTAGGACCGCTACTGTTCCTAATTTATGCAAATGACATATCGTCAGCTTGTGACTGCAACTTGTTCCTGTTTGCGGACGACTCAGCCCTGCTGGTCTCTGACAGGGACAATTTGCAGGTTGCAAAAGCCCTCAGCTCTGAACTCGGCAGAATCTGCACCTGGCTCGCTGATAACAAACTATCATTACACATGGGCAAAACAGAGTCCATTCTCTTCGGTTCAAATAACAAACTCAGCAAGGCCAACGGCTTGGCTTCTCAGTTACAGTGGGTGACAATATTGTCACAAGGAAAGAAGATATTACCTACCTGGGTTCCATCCTAGAGGCAAATCTTTCCTGTGACAAAATGGCAACCAATGTAATCAAAAAAGTCAACCAACGAACAAGATTTTTGTACAGGATCTCCTCTGGTAAATAAGAATACCTTGAAGATTCTAACAGGAGCACTCATTCAAGGGTACTACGACAATGCTTGCACCTCATGGTACCAAAGCACCTCAACGGCCATAAAAACAAGGCTCCAAACATCACCAAACAAACTGGTCAGACTACTGCTTGGCCTTTCTCCCAAAACCCATCTTACCCCTGCCCATTTTGACAACCTAGGATGGCTTAGAGTAGACTACAGAGTACAGCAACTTGCAATGGGCCTGGTCTACAAGATACACTACACCACGAAGATGCCATGTAAATCAAATCAAATCAAATTTATTTGTAAGGCCCGACAACACACTTTAATGTCCCCATGGGCCGGACACGTCTTCTTTAAACAAGTCAAGAAGAAACAACAATAAATCAAGAACAAAACAAGAACACCATAAGGTCCAACAAATTTAAAATAAATGCAGAATTAATTAATGAATGCAAACACTCCCAGACATACCCCACGCGAAGGTAAGGAAAAACTCACTAAAACCTAACAATAGGAAAAAATGCACCACAGGCAGTGTGGAGGAGAGAAACCTTAGAAGGGCCATTCAAGGGGGGATCTCCCTTCTTAGATGTCGGTGATAGTAGTGTTGCAGACTGACAGTTGGTAAGCATGCACTCATGTGTGTAGTGAAACACATGAGTGCATGCAATAGCAACTGAACATTTTGAAAAATTAAAGATAGAGCTGATAGCGATAGCAACTGAACATTTTGAAAGATTAAAGATAGAGCTGATAGCGGATCTACTTGAGGCACAGGGGTGGCGCAAAGAGGATTGCGTCCTCCCCGTCACAGGACGTTCAACACTCCGGTCATCGCTCCGAGACAGCCGGAGACAGGGAGATAGGGGGCAACGCAGAGAGGGTCGCAACCTCCCCGATATCATCGCGGGACGTCCAGCACTCCGGTCATTACGAGACAGCCGGAGACAGGGAGACAGGAGGGCACGCAGAGAGGGTCGCATCCTCCCAGTCTTCATCACGGGACGTCCGACACTCCGGTCAATACTCCGGGACAGCCACTCACAGGGAGACAGGGAGACGGGACAGGTCGCATGATTGTAGTGGGCGGACATAGCAATAGATACAAGTGGTAAGCATATATGTGAATAGAATAGATATATGAAGTAAGCATATTATGTGAATAGAATAGAAGTACTTAACCCAGCAATGAAACCACGTTGACAGACCACAAACCATGTTGACAGACCATGGACAGAAGATGGTAAGGGGCTGATGCATGGCCTCGGTGGTGCACGTAGAGCAGTCACTGCAATCTTGGCCAAGACCCCGAGACATCCATCACCTTGGTCAGCACTACGATACAGGCACTCAAAGAGATGGGGGGGGGGGGTTGGGACAGGGGTTAGAGAGTTCCCATGTTTGTAATGGGCGGAGATGGAGCAACAGATACATGCAGCGAGCACATGCACACATGGCGACAGCAGAACCACAGTATACAAGAAAATTGTGAAATAGAGCAATAGATAGAACCAATGCAAGCGTATGGACACAGGTTGAAATACGAGACAACAGCCCAGGGCCGCACGCCCCGTGGGGGCAGGAGGAGCCACTCAGAAGGTTCAGCACTGCAGGCCAGACAGAAGGCGACACAAAGCCATTTCACGGGACCGGCCGAGACAGGGACAGAAGCCAAAAGTTTCTAGACATCCTAACTAAACTAGACAGATTAATCTAAAGGTCAGTCCCCGACCAGGTGAGATCAGAGTAGGTTGAAGGAGAGAGAGAAAAGATGGGTCTTTAGCAGGGATTTAAAAGCTTTGACAGAGCATGCGCCCCTGACGACGGCAGGTCATTTGTTCCACAGGTAGCGCGGTAGACAAAGGCTCTGTGGCCGGCGAATTTCTTTTTAACCCTAGGAATCGATAGAAGCCCCACATTTTGTGAGTCGAAATACTTCTTAAAGGTCAGTGAATTCCACGACCACAACACCAGAGGGAGTTCCACAAATCACGTTCAACCCAGATTCGGCTCAAACAAGGGACTAAACACGTTTCACAATTATGGCACAATAATGTGGAACGCCCTACCCACAGCTGTAAAGGAATGTGAATCCCTACCCTCCTTCAAAACCACTATTTTTTTATCTACTTTTTCTCCCATTTCATATTTTTCTCCCATCCCAATTTCGTATCGTCCAATTCTACCCTCCCCTGTCTCGAACGGTGTTAGGCCATGCCTCCCACAAGCCGGCTGCAATGTGGACTAAGCCTTAGATCACGTGTCCCCTCCGGTACTCGAGGAAGCAGCAGTCGCATCTTTTCACCTGGACAGCGCGATCTCTCAGCATCGGGGGTCTGCATTTGGAGGGCATGCCGCCCCCGTCGCTTCCTGATTCTGCTGTGCAGGCGCACCAACCGACCTGTAGGAGTCGCTGTCCACAACGTCCAATCCCCACCCATCAGCTTCCCACCCCCTAATACTGCCAATTGTATTAGTATGAACGACCAGCCAAGCTGATAGCAATGTGGAGAGCTGGGCTCGAACCCAGCGTCTCCTGCATTGGTGGTGAGCGCCTTGCCCACTGCACCACCTAGCCGCCCTCTTCAAAACCACTCTCAAAGAGCACCTACGGTTGGCTGCAATTAGAAACTGGCCCCGGTAAATGTCAAAATCACCCAACCCCCTCCAATGTACAGTTTCTTCCCCTTCATGTTACGTTCTGGTTACTGACTACGGTCGGGAACCACCCACCAGTTCTGTCATCTGTCATCTGACTACTGTCACTTGTTTTCCCTGTCATTTAGTGCTGTCACTTAGGGGTTGGCTTCTGATTGGATGTCACGGGGGTGTGTGTGGAATGTTGGTATTTGGTGTCTATTTAACATTCCTTCCTTCTGCTTGTTATTCGTCAGGTCTTCACTATAGGCGTTCGTAGATAATGCGGCCGGTTCCAGTTCTGGACCACCACTAAGCTCCATTATCTTATTCTCTCTTACCTTTCCCCTCGGCATAGTATCCTAGTATTACTCTGTGTTCTTTACTATTAAAGTCGAACCTGTTCAAGAGTATACCATCTCCGTCTCTGTGATTGCCTACAACAATTGGAACTCAATACCTCCATCCTGACAGAAGACCTGACCATCAGAGTTCGATGGAGGCGGTCATGGAGATGCTCCGGGCACAGGAGCGCATGGAGGGACACCAGCAGCTGGTCAGCGCTGAGTTGGTTCGGCTGGGCGGGATCGTCAGCGCGTCGCAGGAGACGGCGCATTCTGCGCTAATCACAGCCCAGCAGGCACAAGTCGAGGTGGCTGGGGTAAGGACGACGGAGGCAGAAGAAGCGGCGTTTAACACCGAGGAGAGTCGGGGAGCTTTTGGGCACCAGGAGCGGACCCAGGAGCCACGGCTACCCCCACCAGGTCGCTACGGAGGGATGCAGAGAGTTCATCACCCAGTGCTCACTCGTTTTCCAGCTGCAGCCACGTTCATTTCCCTCTTCCAGATCACAGGTCGCATATATTATCACCCTCCTCACCGGTCGAGCACTCTCCTGGGCTACGGCCGAATTGGAGAGCGGGGTGTCAATCTGCGACAGTGTGGACGCCTTTACCGGGGAGTTGAGAAGAGTATTCGATACTTCCCGAGTACTCTCGATCTTCGAGGCCGGTGGGTGGCTTCTCGCCTGCCGGCAGGGCCTCCGCACGGTCTCAAATTACGCCATCAAATTCCGGTTCAGGCAGCTTGGCCGGAAATTCCCTGTGTGGTCTTGTTCGTCAAGGGACTCTCCGCACGGATGAGGGACGAGCTCGCCGTGCGTGAGATCCCTGAGCAGCTGGAAGTGCTCATCAACACCGACATACAGATGGACAACCAACATCGGGAGAGAGAGAGGGAGCGTGAAGATACTACCCAGGTACGTGTCCCTTCTCCTCCCGGTGTTGATAATTTCCTGTATTACACGAGTGGGCCACTGGGTGATGAATCCATGCAGCTTGGGGCGCTGTCGCTCTCAGACGACGAGCGGCGGCGCTTCATCGAGGAGCGACGCTGCTTCCGTTGCGGCCGCACCGGTCATCGTTTCGGCAGCTGTGGGTACCAGGCTGGCTCAACTCTGCGCCAGTCGGGAAGAGGAGGTGCTCCGCTGGGCCTCGAGAGGGCGCCAGCAGGTGGGCTCATCCCAGCACTACCATCAGATACACGTACATTTCTGGAGGTGGTGGTTAACTGTGGGGGTGATGTTAGGGGAACTAAGGCTCTCATTGACTCAGGTGCGGCGGGCAATTTCATTCACCTGGGGTTGGTGAGAGAATGGGGAATCCCGGTAGAGGAGTTGGGGGTTTCTATTCCTATCTACGCCCTGGACGGTCAGCCCCTGGGCAGTGGAGCGTCACTCAGCGCACTGTTCCTATACACATCCGGGTGGCGGGTGGGGGGTGGGAGTGGGTTCAATTATTTGTCATTGTCTCCCCCTATTCTGTTATGGTGTTGGGTCATCCCTGGTTGTCTTCATGTATACGTCATATTAATTGGAGCACGGGCAAGCTCTCAACGGAGGTCGACGTGAAGTCGGTCTTCGGCGAGAGTTTGTCCATTCCCTTCAACCCCCCCTCTTCTCTTTTGTCTCCTCCTTCTCTCTCCAGGATGGTGGGGAGCGTCGCAGATTCTGTTCTACCCTCTAATCCCGATTTGATAGGGGTTCCTGAGATCTATTGGGACCTAGCGGACGTTTTTAGCAAAACGCATGCTAAAGCACTACCGCCTCATAGATCATACGACTGTCCCATTAATCTCCTACCCGGTATCTCCCCGCCCCGCAGGCGTATGTTCTCTCTCACACGCCCCGAGACCTTGGCCATGAACACCTACATTGAGGAGGCATTGCTTGCGGGGCACATACGTCCTTCCACATCCCCTGCCGGCGATGGCTTCTTCTTTGTTGATAAGAAAGATGGGGATCAGCGTCCGTGCATTGATTATAGGGGATTGAATGACGTTTCCATCAAGAACCGATATCCTTTACCTCTCATGGACACTGCCTTTGAGTGCTTACAGGGGGCGCAGGTCTTTTCTAAACTTGACTTACGTAATGCATACAATCTGGTCAGGATTAGAGAAGGAGACGAGTGTAAGACTGCATTTAATACGCCTAATGGTCACTATGAGTATTTGGTCATGCCCTTTGGTTTGGCTAATGCTCCGGCAGTCTTCCAAGCCCTGGTTAACGACGTGCTGCGAGATTTGATTGGGGTGTCGGTGTTTGTTTACATTGATGATATCCTAATTTTTTCTCGCAATATGGTGCAACACCAACTGCACGTTCGAGAGGTGCTAGACCGTCTCCTCAAGCATCAAATATTCGTTAAGGCTGAGAAGTGTGTGTTTCACACTGATACCGTTTCTTTCCTGCATGGATTCGGCCAAGGTGAGTGCAGTCTTGGACTGGCCACGGCCTTTGTCGCTCAAGGGGTTACAATGGTTTTTTGGGCTTTGCAAATTTTTACAGGCGCTTTATTTGCAACTTTATCGCCTTAGCCAATCCATTAACAGCTCTCACCAAGTCCTCTCTCCCTGGCTTTGAATGGTCGCCTAGGGCAGAGTCGGCCTTCTGCAACCTCAAACGTCGGTTTACCTCTCCTCCTGTATTGATCCGCCACGATGCAGAGGTTCCGTTCATTGTGGAGGTGGATGCCTCTGACATCGCGGTGGGGGGGGTGCTCTCTCAGAGATGCTTAAAGGATGGGAAAGTGCACCCGTGTGCTTTTTTTTCTCGCCGTCTGTCACCAGCCGAGCGTAACTACGACGTGGGTAATCGGGAGTTATTGGCTATCAAGTTGGCACTGGAGGAATGGAGACATTGGTTGGAGGGTGCGGCACATCCTTTCATTGTTTGGACCGATCATAAGAACTTGGCTTACATCCAAGGGGCTAAACGCCATAACGCTCGCCAGGCCAGGTGGCCGTTATTCTTCACAAGATTTCGATTTACCATCTCCTATAGGCCCGGTTCCAAGAATATCAAACCCAACGCGTTATCGCGCCAGTTTGATCTTCCTGGTCGGGAGCAGCAGCCCCATCCCATTATTCCACGGCCTTGATTTTGGCACCCTGTGTCTTGGGGCATAGATAAGGTGGTAAGGTAGGCGCTGACGAGGGAGCCCGATCCTGGTGGGGGCCCTCCGGGGCGGTCGTATGTGCCCAAGGCGGCAGGCTCACGTTTGCTGCAGTGGGCACATGCCTCATCCCTCACCAGCCACCCTGGGGCCACCAGGACCCTGGAATTTATCCGTAGGAGGTTCTGGTGGCCGACAGTGGAGGGGGATATGCGTTCCTTTGTGGCGGCCTGCCTGATGTGCGCACGCAGTAAGACCTCTCACCGTGCACCAGCAGGTCTCCTCCGGCCGCTTCCTATTCC
This sequence comes from Notolepis coatsorum, assembly GCF_963971535.1. Lineage (NCBI taxonomy): Eukaryota > Metazoa > Chordata > Actinopteri > Aulopiformes > Paralepididae > Notolepis > Notolepis coatsorum. The sequence goes on from NW_028170392.1 coordinate 251,636, forward strand.
TAAACGGCCCTGGTCGCAAATATCCCTGGACTTTATTTCTGGCCTCCCCCTTTCGGACGGGTTCACCGCCATTTTGGTGGTGGTGGACCGGTTCTCTAAGGCGGCTCACTTTGTTCCTCTCCCCAAGCTTCCATCGGCCCGAGAGACTGCTGATCTGGTGATACAGCATGTCTTTCGTGTCCACGGGCTTCCAGTGGATATCGTGTCGGACCGGGGTCCTCAGTTCGCCTCCAGGTTCTGGAAGGCGTTTGCCGCCGGTCTCGGCGCCTCCGTCAGCCTTTCATCTGGGTTTCATCCGCAGTCGAACGGGCAGACGGAGCGCGTCAACCTGGACCTGGAGGGGGTCTTGAGGTGTTACGTTGCCGGTTGCCCGGCAACGTGGAGTAGGAGGTTGGCCTGGGCTGAGTACGCGCATAATACCCTCGTCTCCTTCTCTACTGGTATGTCTCCCTTTCAGTGTCAGTATGGTTTTCAACCTCCTCTGTTTCCCGAGCAGGAGCAGGAGGCGGAGGTGCCCTCGGCCCAGGCACATGTGGCTCGCTGCCGCAGGACGTGGAAGCGGGTCCGGGCGGCGCTGCAGAAGGTTTCGGTTAGTACCCAGCGGCAGGCTAACCGCAAGCGCCGTCCGGCTCCGGTTTACCGTCCTGGGCAACGGGTTTGGCTTTCCACCCGGGATCTCCCTCTCCGGGTGGAATCCAGGAAGCTGGCTCCTCGCTTTATAGGCCCCTTTAAAGTGGTGCGTTGGGTGAATCCTGTGGCTTACAGGCTACGGCTTCCGGCCTCTATGAGGGTTCATCCGACGTTTCACGTGTCCCTGTTGAAGCCGTTCCACTCATCGCCCTTGGCCCCGCCACTGCCTACGGTTCCTCCGCATCGGTTTATTGGTGGTCAGCCATTTACACTGTGCAGAGGATACTGGGTTGTAGGCGGAGGGGTAGGGGGTTTCAGTTCTTGGTGGATTGGGAGGGGTACGGGATAGAAGAGCGTTCTTGGGTGCCTCAAAGGGATATTTTAGATCCCAGCCTGATCGTTGATTTCCGGCGGCTGAATCCCGAGGCCCCCAGGTGAACGTCTGGTGCCGTTCGTCGGGGGAGGGTACTGTTACGTTCTGGTTACTGACTACGGTCGGGAACCTCCCACCATTTCTGTCATCTGTCATCTGACTACTGTCACTTGTTTTCCCTGTCATTTAGTGCTTTCACTTAGGGGTTGGCTTCTGATTGGCTGTCACGGGGGTGTGTGTGGAATGTTGGTATTTGGTGTCTATTTAACATTCCTTCCTTCTGCTTGTTATTCGTCAGGTCTTCACTATAGGCGTTCGGAGATAACGCGGCTGGTTCCAGTTCTGGACCACCACTAAGCTCCATTATCTTATTCTCTCTTACCTTTGCCCTCGGCATAGTATCCTAGTATTACTCTTTGTGTTATTTACTATTAAAGTCGAACCTGTTCAAGAGTATACCATCTCCGTCTCTGTGATTGCCTACAACAATTGGAACTCACCTACCTCCATCCTGACACCTTCGGATGTATATATTTTTTTATGATCTCTTTTTCTTACACAGTGCTGTATATTTGTATGTCTTGTATGTCATAAATGTCTTGATGAATTGAAAATGGAGGACTGTTGAAGGCAGAGGTTCTGTGTAGGATTGTTAGTAACTGTCTAACTGCATATATAACTGTTTACACTAGTAACTGTCTAACTGCATATATAACTGTTTCCACAGGGCGCTCTAGGCGGAGACACTCAGGAACACCACCAGGTGGCAAGTATAAATAGAGATGTCTCCTCCCACTTCTTTCTCTTCCCCCTAGCCTCTCAGTGAGAGGATACCTGTAGTGTTACTGATCTGCTATGTGAATAATAAACCATGCCTCTTGACCAGTGGCGGCTGGTCAATAGAGGGCGCTAGAGAGCCGCCCCCCCTGGTAAAGAGAGCAGGAGAAGAAGAAAATGTTTTATTTTTCATTTTAATTTTAGACCCTTAAAAATAAAATAAACATGTTTAAAATGAATAATATTTACTCATTTTAAGTATGTTTGTGTTTCCAATGCACAATATAACGTTAATATATCAAATATAAATAATTGTTTTGTGAGTCACAGGAAGTCACGTCTGATAGAGAGTAACAACCTCTTAGGCTGGGCATCGCATCGCACACGGCAGGGCATGCACTGCTATCATCGCTGTATCCTCGCAGCCAATGAAATAGGTCAAGCAAATATCAACTGTGCGTTAAAATATGATGTAATATCATGGAAGCCGGGCGTGTTTTCAAGCGATCTAATAAGCAAGCAGGGTCCTTCCGTCCTTCCTGCTGTGTTCTCAGTCACGCCCCCAGTCCGTACAGTTTGAAAACAAGCTGTCGTTTTCTAGCTGGTTGTACAGGTGGCTATTGGCTAATAAGAAGCTATATGGCTAGCTGGATGCAGTGGACATGGACATCAACAGTCCGGACAGTGGACATATACACTTTATCAAGCCCTGCTGCCTGCTGGACAGTGGTGCGTTTCAACTAAACAAGTGAGTCGCAATCTCTCTCTCTCTCTCTCTCTCTCTCTCTCTCTCTCTCTCTCTCTCTCTCTCTCTCTCTCTCTCTCTCTCTCTCTCTCTCTCTCTCTCTCTCTCTCTCTCTCTCTCTCTCTCTCTCTCTCTCTCTCTCTCTCTCTCTCTCTCTCTCTCTCTCTCTCTCTCTCTCTCTCTCTCTCTCTCTCTCTCTCTCTCTCGTTTAGAACTGTAGCCTTGGATGTGTGTGTCTGTGTGAGCGAGAGAGGTAGAGGGGGATACTAACTAATTAATTTTGCCACGGGGGGGGGGGGGGGGGCATAATCACCCGGACAATATATTGGTAACTTGTTTAAAATGACAAGATATACATCTGTGATTATTATTGGATGGAGAGAGAGAGAGAGAGAGAGAGAGAGAGAGAGAGAGAGAGAGAGAGAGCGTGCATGGACGAGACGGCGGCCATGAACGAGACGGAGGCCACGGACAAAATGGCGGTTACGGACAAGATGGCGGCCACGGACAAGAAGGCGGCTGTGGACAGGATGACGACAGCGGACACGAAGGAGGCGATGGTCGACGTGAGACGGATCGAGACGACGCCCGGAGAATAACGGGACAAGAAGACTGCGCTTTCGGGGCGCGGACGCCGTGCATCGCCGGACCGGCCCAGCTGCAGCAAGCCCAGAGAAGGGGACTGATCGTGGACACAGGTGCGTCGTCCCATGTCATCAACGACAGGAGTCGGTTCAAGAACTTTACAACACTTTCCACCCGGAGAGGCACAGCATGGAGCTGGCAGACGGGAGACATACCTACGGATTGGCGCAAGAGAGAAGAGATGTACAGGTATGCCTCACGGACAGCAAGGGGCGCCGGCGTACGGTGATGTTAAAAAACGCTCTCTACGTACCATCGTTTCCACAAGGACTATTCTCTGTAATAGCTGCTACTGCAGGCAATGCCAAGGTATTCTTCGATAATGGTAAACATTTTCTTGTAGAACCTGACGTTACACGGTTTGACATAAAGATGTACCAGAGAATATATTATCTGCAAACGGAGTGTAATGACCACGACAAGTGTAATGATAATGACAAGTGTAATGTTAATAATGATATGTGTAGCATGACGGCCAGTCACAATATTCAGACATGGCACGAGATTATGGGTCATTGTAATTACGAGGATTTACTGAAACTGCAAGTAGTGACAGAAGGCATGCACATTGAAGGAGAAAAGCGTAGACCTGACAAAAATTGTGCAGTGTGCAAAACGGGGAAGTTTACTCAACCATGATAAAAAATCCCACAGGAATAGTAAGGGTACCACTTGCATTAGTTGACACGGACCTAGCCGGCCCAGTAAGCAACGAGTCCATAGGAGGCTTTAGATATGTACAGTATTTTACAGATGTGTGCACAGGGGCAGTGTTTGGTTACTTTCTCAAAGCAAAGAGTGACATGCCCCAGGCCACGGAGAGATTCCTGGCAGACGTAGCCCCTTATGGTAACGTAGGATGCTTGAGGTCTGACAACAAAACCGAGTTCACAAATAGAGAGTTCCAATCACTGTTGAGAAGGTATAAGATAAGACACAAGACGTCACGTCCATATCCCCCACACCAGAACGGGGTGGCAGAGAGGGAATGGCACACCCTTTTCGAAATGGCTAGGTGTAAGCTAGCAGATAGTAACTTACCTAAGAGCCTATGGCATTATGCGGTGCAAGAAGCCGCTTACACCAGAAACAGGTGCTTTAATAAGCACTCGGGCACCACCCCGTATACAGCACTGACAGGAAATAAGTGTAATCTAGCCAGAATGCACCGATTTGGATCAGTGTGTTATTCGTACCTGCAGGACAGGGGAAAGCCCAAGTCCAGAGGTGTAAAAGGGTTTTTCGTAGGACACGACAAGGGAAGCCCCGCTTTCCTAGTTTATCATCCCGGTAACGGGAGAGTGCAGAAACACATGCTGGTCAAGTTTGTCACGAAGGCAACATGTGAGAGTGAGACACAGACAGAGGAGCCAGAGCTGGACTCCAGAGTAAGGTGTGTAGAAACAGAGACACATCAACCCAGTGTACTTAGTACGGTCGTGCAGGCAGACAGTCAGCAACCCCCAGAGGGCGATGACGAGGAGCACCCGAGGGTGACGTCAAGTGCCCCAAGCAGTGGGAGGTATCCCTCAAGGGAACACAAACCCCCAAAATATCTGACACACTATGCCCGGGAAGGGAGTGACGAGGAGGACAGTACACCTACCCCTGTTGAGTACTACTACAGGGTAGTCAGTGGGGTAACCCCAACCTTTAAAGAGGTCACATTGTCCCCCGAAGAGGGCAGACAGACAGTGGGAGGGAAATGGGTGTATTCAACCAAGTTACCAGAGGGCAGACAGACAGTGGGAGGGAAATGGGTGTATTCAATCCAGGAGGGTATTGAAGGCCACGACAAATACAAAGTTCGTAGAAAATTGCTTAAATGCTGAAGGAGGGTACTCCATGTTTAAACACTGAATGAGGGTGGCTACACTGCTTAAAGGCAGGGGGAGGATACTCTAGGTTTAAATACGGGAGGAGTAGAATCCAGGTTTAAATAACTGATTAGAGTCCATGTCTAAATACTGAAATGGATCCTATGGTTAATTCCATGTTTAAGTACAGAGGTGGATGATTTACGTTTAAGTACAGAGGTGGATGATTTACCATGTTTAAATACAAAAATGGATCCCTTAAATACAAAGGTGGATGACTTACCATGTTCTCAATGATGTAACTATGTGGGAAAGACCCTGAAACGTTTAGACATGTAAGAATGTAGATCAAGGGAAACACCATGTGATCAAAGACTAGACTTTCAGGAGGATGCTCAGAAACTGACAAATGTAAAAAATGTACAGAGATGCTGTGGGTAGCCTCATTTATTTAACAATGTGTACCCGCCCTGACCAACGGTTTGTAGAGAGTAGATGGTCAGAGCATTTTGCTGACCCCACAGAGGAGCATGTGGATTACAGCAAAACATGTTTTTTTTTGTTATCTTAAAGGTACAGGATATTGTGTGAGTTTGAATATAGACAGCTCACTGGTTTCGTGGGAAAACAAAGAAGCAGCCCACAATGGTACTATCAACCAGTGATGCCAGTAACGCGTTACTAAGTAACGCGTTATTGTAATCTGATTACTTTTCCCCGAAAATATAATCTAACGCGTTAATCTTTAAAAGCCAGTAATCTGATTGCAGTTACTTGTCCAAGTGGCTGTGCATTACTATTTCGTTACTATCTCATCATAAATTCATAATGCAGGCGGAATGCAGTATTTTATTTCGTTTTCGACAGTCAAAAATACATTTTGAGCTGTTTTTCTTTTGGGAGTGACGTGGTGTGGCAGTGAAAGGGTTAAATACAAGAATGTGTCCCGCGGCGTGACTGGTCCCTCTGTCTGTGAGTGACTTCTGCTTTGGTCCAATCACATTCCCCATCCACAGTCTGCGAATCAGAGGCAGAGTAGGGCGGGTCTTCACAGCACGTCATGTGACATATGCGCCAATCGTGTGACAGCAGGGCTCCGTCGTCGGAGAATTCCACCCCAAAACGCTTGGCAAAATTAAAAGTGAACCCGCAAGATGACTTTAGCGGTTTCTGTTCAGAATTCCACCCCAAAACGCTCGTCTAAACGTAGCCTCAGTCACTACTTCACGGCGGAGGAAACAAAATACTGTCTACCGCTAAAAACAGCACATCCAATTGCATTGAAAGCATCTGGAATCACAACACTAGCAGACGCTTCGACTAGGTACAGGAGGGTTGATGGTGGCAGAGCAAAAGCTCTTATTTGCCAGATTTACAGTTAATTTACATGTTAAAGAGATACTGATTGTATGTTTATAGAGAGACATTTATAAAAACAATTTAATAGTTACAGTTGATATAATTGAATAGTTCAGCCTGCATTTGTTAGATGTGATGTGATACACTGGTTTTGTAAAACCACTGGCTGGCTGCTCTAATGCTGTGAGCATCATAGACTGTTGCTTTACCATACTTGATGGTACAGAAGCTGAAGCACTAGTTTAACAATTTACGTTATGTGCAGAGAAACAAGTTACAAACAATTTATGCACTTTCAATAAAGCGTTTAAAAAAAAAACTGTTGGGGGAACGACGACCACTTCGTAACCTAGTTACTTTCAAAGTAACTAAGTTACTCTGATAATCAAGTAATCAGTAAAGTAACTTAGATTACTTTTTAAAGGAGTAATCAGTAATCAGTAATCAGATTACTTTTACAAGTAATCTGTGGCATCACTGCTATCAACTAGTAATATACGGCTCTAGTTATGACCATACATGAGTGTATTTATCCAGAACAACTGCTAGAAGTGATGGAGATAAGATTATGAGTATATTGCTTAATATGTAATAGGTAATTGGAATGTACCCAGGTGGCCAGCATACTTGGCCCAATTCCGGCTACCGGTCGGCACACTCGGCATATGTCCGGCACGGCACGCCAACGATGAGTCGGATCTGGCGCGGTAATGGTTGCCGGGGCAGAGCCGACTCGCGCTCGCCAAAGATAAACCGGCTCTGGCCCGGCAATGGTTGCCGGGGCGGAGCCGACTCGCGCTCGCCAAAGATAAACCGGCTCTGGCCCGGCAATGGTTGCCGGGGCGGAGCCGACTCGGGCTCGCCAAAGATAAACCGGCTCTGGCCCGGCAATGGTTGCCGGGGCGGAGCCGACTCGGGCTCGCCAAAGATAAACCGGCTCTGGCCCGGCTCGGCTTGCCGTGCCAGAGCCGACTCAGGCTCGCCAAAGGTAAACCAGCTCTGGCCCGGCTCGGCTTGCCGTGCCAGAGCCGACTCGGGCTCGCCAAAGATAAACCGGCTCTGGCACGGCAATGGTTGCCGGGGCAGAGCCGACTCGGGCTCGCCAAAGATAAACCGGCTCTGGCTCGTCAATGGTTTGCGGCGTCGTTTCTTGCGCTAGCCTCTTGTTAGCCAGCATTGCCTTAATAGCTTTGAGCTAAGGATCTTTGCTGATGCATAAAGTATTGTTTATAGTGCATTTCTTGCCACCTTATAGCATTTGTACATTTGTATGACCGTCTACAATGCTCCCGTTAGGTTTTTCCGGACGTTTTGGTAATGATTTTCACTATAAAATCATATTTCTAAATGACAGGAAGTTGATAAACTGGCCGGAATAGCTTTGAGCTAACGGATCTTTGCCGATGCATTCCATTCTAAACGTAACGTTAGTTGTTCAAAACATTACCCGTCTATATAATTTGTTCCTCAACGTTATATAGACGGGTCATGTTTTGTAAACTAACGTTATGTTTAGAATGGAATGAATACATAGGTCGGGAAAGATAGTTAGCTCAAAGCTAATCCGGAAGGACAGCTAACAGTAGCTACTGTCTAACTGTGATGCATTTTCTGTTTGCAGTCCAATGTTCACCAAAACACACACCCACACACTTATAATTTGTTCCTCAACGTTATATAGACAGGTCATGTTTTGTAAACTAACGTTATGTTTAGAATGGAATGAATACATGGGTCGGGAAAGATAGTTAGCTCAAAGCTAATCCGGAAGGACAGCTAACAGTAGCTACTGTCTAACTGTGATGTATTTTCTGTTTGCAGTCCAATGTTCACCAAAACACACACCCACACACTTATAATTTGTTCCTCAACGTTATATAAACAGGTCATGTTTTGTAAACTAACGTTATGTTTAGAATGGAATGAATACATGGGTCGGGAAAGATAGTTAGCTCAAAGCTAATCCGGCCTGTTTAACCACTAGCTTCTGTTAGCTAATGCTGGCTGAGCAAGGAAACTAACAGTAAACGTTTTTACATGAAATACAGCCCAAAAACCCTGCTGACAAACGTTTGCTTATTAAATACATTCTATACTATAATAATACAAACGTTTCATTGCCTCTCTGTGACGACAAAGTTGTTTAAATAAGGGGAGAAAAGTAGCTAAAACCAATGTATTTGGATGGGACAGGATCGCTATTGGCAACCGGAAGTCAGCCGGCAGTCCCTATATTCAGGTTGTGCAAGTGGAGAATTATTTTAATGGCAACAAATAAATAATAATAATAAAATTAATAAATAAAATGTTAGAGGAGTGGAGGGGGGGGGGCAGAGCGAGGTGGGTGTTAGAGGAGTGGAGGGGGGGCAGAGCCTCATAACATTAGCTGCACTCATAGGAGCCTGCATGTTGATGTAGCCTCATAAAGCTAACATTATAGCTGCACTCATAGGATGTTGATGTAGCCTCATAAAGCTAACATGCTGCACTCATAGGAGCGTGTTGATGTAGCCTCATAAAGCTAACAAGAGTATATGTAATACTGTGGTTATGGCCTCTATAGTTAGCAGCTCCCCAAGCTAACACAACATGGACCGCAGCTCCCCAAGCTAACACAACACAGACTGCAGCTCCCCAATCTAACACAACACAGACCGCAGCTCCCCAAGCTAACACAAGCTAACACAACACAGACTGCAGCTCCCCAAGCTAACACAAGCTAACACAACATGGACTGCAGCTCCCCAAGCTAACACAAGCTAACACAACACAGACTGCAGCTCCCCAAGCTAACACAAGCTAACACAACACAGACTGCAGCTCCCCAAGCTAACACAAGCTAACACAACACAGACTGCAGCTCCCCAAGCTAACACAAGCTAACACAACACAGACTGCAGCTCCCCAAGCTAACACAAGCTAACACAACACAGACTGCAGCTCCCCAAGCTAACACAAGCTAACACAACATGGACTGCAGCTCCCCAAGCTAACACAAGCTAACACAACACAGACTGCAGCTCCCCAAGCTAACACAAGCTAACACAACATGGACTGCAGCTCCCCAAGCTAACACAAGCTAACACAACACAGACTGCATCTCCCCAAGCTAACACAAGCTAACACAACACAGACTGCAGCTCCCCAAGCTAACACAAGCTAACACAACACAGACTGCAGCTCCCCAAGCTAACACAAGCTAACACAACACAGACTGCAGCTCCCCAAGCTAACACAAGCTAACACAACATGGACTGCAGCTCCCCAAGCTAACACAACACAGACTGCAGCTCCCCAAGCTAACACAAGCTAACACAACATTGACTGCACCTCCCCAAGCTAACACAAGCTAACACAACACAGACTGCAGCTCCCCAAGCTAACACAAGCTAACACAACACAGACTGCAGCTCCCCAAGCTAACACAAGCTAACACAACATGGACTGCAGCTCCCCAAGCTAACACAAGCTAACACAACACAGACTGCAGCTCCCCAAGCTAACACAAGCTAACACAACACAGACTGCAGCTCCCCAAGCTAACACAAGCTAACACAACATGGACTGCAGCTCCCCAAGCTAACACAAGCTAACACAACACAGACTGCAGCTCCCCAAGCTAACACAAGCTAACACAACATGGACTGCAGCTCCCCAAGCTAACACAAGCTAACACAACACAGACTGCAGCTCCCCAAGCTAACACAAGCTAACACAACACAGGTCATTTGGACATTCTTTCGATGCCATTATGAATGACTAGCAATCTGTCGGAGTCGATGAGAGCTTTCATTTATGTCATTTAGTCATTTATTCAAAATGCCATTCCAGAATCCGTTCCTATGAGACAGTTTTAGTTCAATTCTGCACTAATGCCAACTGTTTAACATGAGTATGCAACAAGCTCATACTGGCTGCATATCTGTTCTACTATCTAGAAGCTCATACTGGCTGCATATCTCTTCTACTGTCTTATCTAGAAGCTCATACTGGCTGCATATCTCTTCTACTGTCTTATCTAGAAGCTCATACTGGCTGCATATCTCTTCTACTGTCTTATCTAGAAGCTCATACTGGCTGCATATCTGTTCTACTGTATATAGAAGCTCATACTGGCTGCATATCTGTTCTACTGTCTCTAGAATATCATATACTGGCTGCATATCTGTTCTACTGTCTCTATATAGAAGATCATACTGGCTGCATATCTGTTCTACTGTATCTAGAAGCTCATACTGGCTGCATATCTACTCTCTTATCTAGAAGCTCATACTGGCTGCATATCTCTTCTACTGTCTGTCTAGAAGCTCATACTGGCTGCATATCCTTTCTACTGTATAGAAGCTCATTGGTTTGTAAATTGACTAGATTTTCTAGAGATTTTTAGTTTTTAATTGTATGTTTTGTAATCTGTATCTGTCGTTACCAGTTAGTCGTGTTACTTTGCTCGTATTCACTGTTCTGGTGGTTCTAGTTGTACGCCTGGATCTGGTGTTCTTTGACCGTGTCCTATATGCCCTGTAAATATATGTACAGATACCGAGATGTCACAAATATGTTACCTGTTACCTGTTTATTGCACAATGTTGTTTTTTTATTGGATTCTATTATATGTTGTACCACGTATTGCACATCGTTGCGGGCAAGACCACCCGCATTTCATTGTATACTTGTATGCCGTGACAATTAAAACTCTTGACTTGACTTGACTTGACCCTGCTACACTTCATCTCAAAACAAACTGGTCAGACTACATGCTTGACCTTACTCCTAGAACCCACCTCGCCCCTGCCCACGTGACAACGGCTTAGAGTAGACGACAGAGTGCAGCAACTTGCAATGGGCCTGTCTACAAGATACACTATACACGATCAAGGTACCCATATATGTGTACATATCAAAATACTTCCCAAAGGTCAGTGAATACCACGACCACAACACCATAGAGGGAGCTCCACAAATCATGTTAAACCCAGATTCGGCTCAAACAGGAACACGTTTCGCAATTATGCCACATCAATGTGGAACGCCCTACCCAAAGCTGTAAAGGAATGTGAATCACTACCCACTTTCAAAACCACTCTCAAAGAACACCTACGGGAGACTGCAATTAGTCCAACCGGGAGGTGATAAATGAGTGGATCAGGGTCTCAGCCACAGAATCTGAGAGTGAGGGTCGGAGACGGGAGATGTTTTTGAGGTGGTACACTGTAAAAAATAAATGTTTTTTCACAGGAAATTCACTGTATTATTTTACAGATTACTTTTGTTTTTCTACTTTAAGAGTAAAAGCCATACAAATTATTTAAGGGGACCGCAAGGATGTTCTGGTGGTGTCCGACCGATTATGGTGGGCCGGTCTGGGCCAAAAATGCCAGGGCCGATTTTTGGTCCCAGTCCAGCCCTGGTTGGAGCGTGCGGCTGTGTGATGTCCTGCACTCAGCTGACTTATCACTGGGGGCAAATGGTGTGTTACAGAAATATAGCCTATAATGTAATGTCATTCTAAACAATAATAATAAACAATTTAACATAAATATCTATTAGGCTATTCTAGACCAGATTTATGCCAATTCATGTATACACTTTATGCTACAATAAAGATTATATTTTAGGCTATTCAAATAATGTAATTATCAAAAAGTCACCCTATAATTCAGTGTGGCAGCGCACCCTCTGGAACTCCCTCCTCGCTGAACTCCGCAACGCCCCAACTCTGGACTCATTCAAAAAACTGCTCAAAACCCACCGAAATGTCATGTTCATATGCAAATGTACAAATCCAAAACTGCATAGTGCACTTTAAAGATAATTAGATTAGTATCTTTGTGAGGTTACTGATTTATTATTTACATTGAAAAGATACAGAGATAATTTGTTAAAGATGTATTAATTCGAACATTATTTCATATTATTTTACTTGAAAAGAGAGCTATTATTATTATTATTATTATTATTATTATTATTATTATTATTATTATTATTATTATTATTATTATTATTATTATTATTATTATTATTATTATTATTATTATTATTATTATTATTATTATTATTATTATTATTATTATTATTATTATTATTATTACTATTATTATTATTATTATTATTATTATTATTATTATTATTATTATTATTATTATTATTATTATTATTATTATTATTATTATTATTATTATTATTATTATTATTATTATTATTATTATTAGTATTATTTTAAGTTATTCTTGTGCCATTGAGATTTGTCAGAGAGATTGTAGGCATAAAGCAAGTTGATTGAGTAACTGTTATATAAAATAATATAAATAATAATTGTCATTTGGCAACACTGACTAACAGCTGCGTTGCATTGTGGGGGGGGGATCCCCACAATGCATTGTGGTTTTTGAAATTTTGAATTGACGCGCGTCGCGCACGGCACAGTCAGACCAGACCAGTATGACACGGTTGCATTTCTTCTCATCTCAGGTAATTTATGCAGATATTTTTGATTATTTATAAGTAATACCGCTAATATAAATGAGTGCTGTTTAGTCTGTGTTTCAGTGAGTGTAGCGCGAGCTCACGTTAGCTACTAGCTCTACATACACTGAGTGTAGCGTGAGGCCGCGAGCTCACGTTAGCTATATAGGCTACATACACTGAGTGTAGCGCGAGCTCACGTTAGCTACTAGCTCTACATACACTGAGTGTAGCACGAGGCCGCGAGCTCACGTTAGCTATATAGGCTACATACACTGAGTGTAGCGCGAGCTCACGTTAGCTATATAGGCTACATACACTGCTACAGGCAGAGCCTCACGTTGTCACCAACTGTTCTCATCTCAGGTAATTGTGCAACACATATATAGGCTACATACACTGCTACAGGCAGAGCCTCACGTTGTCACCAACTGTTCTCATCTCGGGTAATTGTGCAACACATATATTTTATTATTTATAAGTAATGCGTGCTGCTGATATAAATGCTGTTTAGTCTGTGTTTCAGTGACTAGTCTACTGTAACGTTATTTGCTCGATATTATGAAACTGGCGGGATCTGTAAACTACAAGCACTACTGCTAGCAGACCTAGACTGTAGAATACTGACGTTAGCTAACCAATGCATATCACGCAGATCTTTCATGGTTTAATTTAATTATAAAATATATAATTTCATTGTTAATGTAGCAAATACTGTTACAGTGCTGTCTCTCAACAACGACATGAAAGCAGAAGACAGCTCAATAACAACTACCCATATACTTCAAGTGGTTGTGGTTTTTATTGTGTGTGTGACTGTGTATATATAATATATACTTTTTAATCTGGGACATCATTTTCAAAGAGTCATCCTGTAATGCCTTCTCTCTCTCTCTCCCAAGACGGTCAAGATCTACCAAGTCTTCAAGATCTTCAAGTGGTCATGCTTGTAAGTGATGTATACAATGTTTTATTGTGTGTGTGACTGTGTATATATATATACTTTTCAATCTGGGACTTTCATTTCTACAGCTGGAAAGGGTCATCCTGTGTTGATGGATGCTACAGTATGTAGATGTGCATGACATGGACTAAATTAGAGGTCCTAGATATGCAAAATAATATTGAGAATCACTGGCCTTAGACTATCTACTAACGTATTCTCGCTCTCTCTCTTTAGGTTCATGGCCACTAATGACTTCAGAGCTTCAGAAGGACAGTATGCGTGTAGCTTATTGCCAGCGGAAGAGTGCAAGAATGCTTCCGCATTCGTCACCGCACGCCAGTACGGTAATGCGCCTTTCTTTTCGCCCCGCTCAGACAAATGCATGTAGTACATTGCAACACAACGCAGCATTTCCGCGTACATTGCAACGAATCACTTGGAGTTTGAAAGTGATATCAGAAGAAACTACTCAACCTCGGCTGTCTTTAACTAGCAGGACGCTAGTGGGCTAGTCGCTAAAATATATATCGTTTTATATATAATTGTACCAACACAGATATTAGGCAGTGCACACATTGTCCTGCAATACATACAGTGAATGCACAGCTACATTCGCCATATATTTCTATCGCTGCTGCGGTCTACAGTGAAATGCAATATTATTATTATTATTAGTGTAAAGATTATCATTACAATCGCAGCCTGGAGAGGCAATGTTACAAGTGTACGAGGGTTGTGTGCAAAGAGCACAGCCTCTCAATTTGCACAACGTGCACAAAATAATAATTGTAATGATCTTTACAATAATAATAATATTGCATTTCACTGTAGACCGCAGCAGCGATAGAAATATATGGCAAATGTAGCTGTGCATTCACTGTACATGTATTGCAGGACAATGTGTGTACTGCCTAATATCTGTGTTGGTACAATTATATATTTTAGCGACTAGCCCACTAGCGTCCTGCTAGTTAAAGACAGCCGCGGAAATGCTGCGTTGTGTTGCAATGTACTACATGCATTTGTCTGAGCGGGGCGAAAGGAAAGGCGCATTACCGTACTGGCGTGCGGTGACGAATGCGGAAGCATTCTTGCACTCTTCCGCTGGCAATAAGTTACACGCGGACAGTATGCTGGATGAGGAAGGTCTTGGCCATGCTGCGATGGCTCCTAGAGGACAAGAACGGAGGTGCAGGACCTGGCTGTCAAATGGTTTGTAATGCTACAGTATAAATTATTGTATTACATCACACTCACCATCAATGACTCCACCATCACCCCCTCCCCCCTAGTCCGCAACCTCTGTGTCATCCTCGACCCCACCCTCTCATTTGACCCCATGTCCGCTCCATTGTCAAAACTTCATATTTTCACCTCCGCAACATTGCCAAAATCCGTCACTGCCTTTACCCCCTGCTGCTGAATCCCTCATACACGCCTTCATCTTTTCCCTCCTGGACTACTGTAACTCCCTCCTCACTGGCATCACCTCCCGCTCCCTCCATAAACTGCAGATGGTCCAAAACTCAGTTGCCCGCCTCCTCACTAACACCCGGTCCCGCGAACACATCACTCCTGTCCTCCACTCCCTCCACTGGCTCCCGATCAAGGAACGCATTAACTTCAAAACATTACTCCTCACCTTCAAAGCCATCCATAGCCTGGCCTCACCCTGGTCTTAAACTTTTTACACCAAGAGAACGGTGGGGAGAGAATATATACATATGATGGGGAGAGAATATATACATACAGTGGGGAGGAGACTGTACATTAGGAGGGGGTAGTTGGGAGAGAAATATACATATAATAGACAGTCTCCTCCCCACCGTATGTATATATTCTCTCCCCACCATATGTATATTTCTCTCCCACCCACCCACCCCCTCCTAATGTACAGTCTCCTCCCCACCGTATGTATGTATATATTCTCTCCCCACCATATGTATATATTCTCTCCCCACCATATGTATATTTCTCTCCCACCCCCTCCTAATGTACAGTCTTCTCCCCACCGTATGTATATATTCTCTCCCCACCATATGTATTTTCTCACCCACCCACCCCCTCCTAATGTACAGTCTCCTCCCCACCGTATGTATATATTCTCTCCCCACCATATGTATATATTCTCTCCCCACCATATGTATATTTCTCTCCCACCCCCTCGTAATGTACAGTCTCCTCCCTACCGTATGTATATATTCTCTCCCACCCCCTCCTAATGTACAGTCTCCTCCCCACCGTATGTATATATTCTCTCCCCACCATATGTATATTTCTCTCCCACCCCCTCCTAATATACAGTCTCCTCCCCACCATATGTATATATTCTCTCCCCACCGTATGTATATTTCTCTCCCACCCACCCCCTCCTAATGTACAGTCTCCTCCCCACCGTATGTATATTCTCTCCCCAACGTATGTATATATACCGCCATCTTTCTCCCGGGTTGGTGTGATCACATGACTGACAAAGCCGTGCAGTGATAGGCCAGAAGTCAATTCGATTGCATCCAGGCTCGATTGCTTATCCTGTCTGGGTAGCCCGGATGATGGTTTTTTACATCGAATTTTATACACCGCAATTATGCATCGAATTTTTTTACATTGAATTTTATTATACATTCGAATTTTTTACATTGAATTTTTATTTCACATAGGTAAATTCGGAGCAAAGAAATTCAGATACATGATTTTCAAAGTAATTATTTTCAATGCTATAAATTCGGTGTATGAAAAAAATCAGATACATTTTTCAAAGTAATTATTTTCAATGCTATAAATTCGGTGTCTGAAAAAATTCAGATACATGTTTTCAAAGTAATTATTTTCAATGCTATAAATTCGGTGTCTGATAAAATTCAGATACATGTTTTCAAAGTAATTATTTTTAATGCTATAAATTCGGTGTCTGATAAAATTCAAAAATCAGATACATGTTTTCAAAGTAATTATTTTCAATGCTTTAAATTTGGTGTCTGAAAAAATTCAGATACATGTTTTCAAAGTAATTATTTTCAATGCTATAAATTCAATTCAGATACATGTTTTCAAAGTAATTATTTTCAATGCTATAAATTCGGTGTCTGATCAAATTCAAATACTTCTGTCACTCATTTGCTTCCATACTGGCTCTTGTTGTATTTTGTTATCTTGCTTTCCTTCTCTCTCTTCTCTCTCTCTTCTCTCTCTCTTCTCTCTCTCTTCTCTCTCTCTATCTCATCCTCTTCTCTTCTGTCGTTGAATTTGTGGTTCGTTCTTTTTATTTGCCTTTTTCACTTTTCGTGTAGGGCAGTGAGTGGAAGTCCCGTCCCCTCCACGTCGGGGACCAGCACGCCTCGCCGGGGCCGGCGACAGCTCCCCCAGACCCCCGCCACGCTACGCCCCCACGTCACCTATTCCCCCGTTGTCCGTAAGGCTATGCCCACGCCTCCCGGGGTCCCCCAGGGGCGCCTCCCGGCCCGGCCCCCTGGCGCTTTTCTCCGGAGCCCCCCCCCAGGGGCCTCCCCCTGCCGGCCCCCCGCCACCCCACCATGGCTCACCTCGTCAGGGTCGCCACCCGCCACCTCGCTGGGGTGACGCGGGAGGAGGGGGGTCTCCATGGAGGGCGACGGTTGCTTCTACAACCAGGACTACGAGCCACGCCACGAGCCGCCCGCCTATGAGCAGAGCCCCGCATAACATTGGGGTCTTGTGCTTGGCACTCCGAGCATGGCACTAACACTGTCACGGTTAGGAGTTTGATTCCTGCTGGGGCCACCCGTTGTGAATGATGTATACAGTCATTCCAAAGCACTTTATGTCCTAGTAATAGAGCTGTGCTATAGAGATGCTGTCATTCATTCATAACTAAACCAAAAGACATTTATAAACAACGTCTTACTAAATGCAGGCTTTCATTTACAACTGAACGGCCATATCACTCGTTTTTGTATTAATTCTCCTAAAAAAATTTGCTAAGCTAGACTAACATGAAAGTTTAAGTGAAAGTACACACTTGAGTAAAAGTCAAAGTTTCTACTTTTAAATGTACTTAAGTAGTAAACGGTGAACTTTTTTTCTGACTGTCTATATTCTTCTGATAGCAGGTGTTTAATCAAAGATCCCCTGTGGGAGAAGCTGTTGCAGGGGAACAATGGGTTAATTTCATTGGAGGCTTTGTCGTTGGGTTCAGAGAGGAGGATGTGATCTTTTTTTGTTAATAAATGTTTAAATATCTATTCAAGTTGTCATTTTTAACTGGAAAAAGTAGCATGTATGGGGGTAATTGTTACTTTACTTGATATTTGAGCTTCACTGCAGAATGGTGTATATTGTGTACAATGTGCACATACACTGAGAATATATTTCAGTGAGGTAGGAGACAGCATGTAAACTTCTGAATTGTTCAATGCGGGACATGCCAATACTCCATTGGTAAAGGGAAGGGTCCTTAAATATGTGGCATTGTATTACTAATCAACCATTTCCTACTGTATTTCCGGTAATGTATGGTCATAGGCAGATAGTGGAGTAGCTCTGGCAGAATACTGGGTACACAGTAAATTCCGCAAAGTAAATTTGACTCAAACTGAGTACATTTCACTCAAACTGAGTAAAATTTCTTTACTCAGTTTGAATCAAATGTACTCAGTTTGAGTCAAATGTACTCTGCGGAATTTACTGTGTAGTACCATTGCATTGGCAGTGTCGGCTAGGCTTCAGGCAACCAAACCTGGCCCAATGTGTGTGGGTCGCATCTGGGCTGCTTTAGGCAACCGGACGTTCACCGCTTCCGGCAACCCCGGACATGGCCCAGTGTACTCGGGCCGGAATCGGCCAGTCAGTCATTGCCGCCTACTCGGCCGATCCGGATGTTCACCGCTTCCGGCAACCCCGGACCTGGCCCAGTGTACTCGGGCCGGAATCGGCCAGTCAGTCATTGCCGCCTACTTGGCCGACTCTGGAAGCCGGACTTGGGCCGACTAATTTCTTCCGGCCTGCCGGATACAGGCCATTAATGGGCCGGAACTTTTTGGCCACCTGGGTATCCTCTATACCAGAGAAGGTGTTTTTTGAAAATGATGGACACTGTGTATATATGAAGGCTGTTGTTTATGAGGGCAACCAGGGAACCATTGTGATTGCTAGGAACCCAGTGTGTCAACATGGATGTAAACATGCCAATATAGAAAATATCATCTCATCAGGTCTGTCATCAGAGAAGAAAGAATGACACCGGTTTACTGTCCAACGGACGACAGAGTAGCAGACACTATGAGGAAACCTGTTCCAAATTAAAATTGAAGGGATTTGCAAGGGTCATGTTTAATGTGAAATATTGACTGTCATACCCTGTTAATGTTTTTGGATTATATTATTTCCTTTGTAAAATGTTTTTCCAAGAAGTTATCCAGTATGCTAAACCCTAAGTAGGCGTGTTGAAGGCAGAGGTTCTGTGTAGGATTGTTAGTAACTGTCTAACTGCATATATAACTGTTTACACTAGTAACTGTCTAACTGCATATATAACTGTTTCCACTAGAGGGCGCTCTAGGCGGAGACACTCAGGAACACCACCAGGTGGCAAGTATAAATAGAGATGTCTCCTCCCACTTCTTTCTCTTCCCCCTAGCCTCTCAGTGAGAGGAGACCTGTAGTGTTATTGCTCTGCCATGTGAATAATAAACCACGCCAGTTAAGGCTCAAGATAGAAACCATGCCTCTTGACCACATTATTGTCACCCTATAGCCGAATTCTGTCAACAAGGACCCTTATGTAAACAAGACGAAAGTCTTTTTCTGGTCTTCATCCTCTTAGCAGTTGTTAGTATTGAGCTGTACTGTATTGTACCCCTTCTGCAATCTGTTACATTTTCAATCAATCAATCAATCAATCAATCAATAAAGGAATATCGTATCTTATCTTAGATAGATCGTCTGTTTCCTTTAAATTTTTTGTTTGTTTTTGTCCCCTTACCCTGTTACCCTTGGGAGGCCCTTTTGTCCTCTCGCCAGGCCGTCATTAGAAATAAGAATTTGTTCAAAATGTACCTGCCTGGTTAAATAAAGGTTAAATAAAAATTTGATATTTATAAATAGATATATACATTAGGTATATAATATAGATGTAGATATAATATCAGTCTAGCTCATTTGTTCTGAGCTGTCTGTAGCAAGTGGTGGAAGAAGTACACGGTTATTTTACTTAAGTAAAAGTAGAAATACACGGATGAATAAAAGCACTCTGGTAAAACTAAAAGTCCTCCATTCAAATTATTCTTAAGTAAAACTAGAGAAGTATTTGCTATTGAATGTTCTAAAGTAAAAGTATGCATTATATTACGTCCGTGTATAGCATTCAAACCTCTATCCATTGACTTCTATAGGTTATGTTAAAGTGGTATGTGGTCCAGTTACGCTGCTCTGATTAAAGGTGATGTTAAAGTGGTATGTGGTCCAGTTACGCTGCTCTGATTAAATGTGATGTTAAAGTGGTAAGTGGTCCAGTTATGCCACTCTGATTAAAGGTGATGTTAAAGTGGTGTGTGGTCCAGTTATGCTGCTCTGATTAAAGGTGATGTTAAAGTGGTGTGTGGTCCAGTTACGCTGCTCTGATTAAAGGTGATGTTAAAGTGGTATATGGTCCAGTTATGCTGCTCTGATTAAAGGTTGTGTTAAAGTGGTATGTGGTCCAGTTATGCCGCTCTGATTAAAGGTTATGTTAAAGTGGTGTGTGGACTGGTTATGCCGCTCTGATTAAATGTGATGTTAAAGTGGTATGTGGTCCAGTTATGCCGCTCTGATTAAATGTGATGTTAAAGTGGTATGTGGTCCAGTTATGCCGCTCTGATTAAAGGTTATGTTAAAGTGGTATGTGGTCCAGTTATGCTGCTCTGATTAAAGGTTGTGTTAAAGTGGTATGTGGTCCAGTTATGCTGCTCTGATTAAAGGTTGTGTTAAAGTGGTATGCGGTCCAGTTATGCCGCTCTGATTAAAGGTTATGTTAAAGTGGTATGTGGTCCGGTTATGCTGCTCTGATTAAAGGTTATGTTAAAGTGGTATATGGTCCAGTTATGCCGCTCTGATTAAAGGTTATGTTAAAGTGGTTTGTGGTCCAGTTGCGTGTAGTCTTTTACCAACCCCCTTTCAGTTTTCCGCGATCTGATTGGCCACTGACGTTTCTCTCAGCGCCAATCGCGTTACACCTAGTTCTATCACTGGTTAGGCTTGGCAACTCTTTCGAAGTTGGTTAAGATTAGAGTTTGTCTTAGAGCAGGGCGATAGACCACCAGCCCTGATTCCAAACTAACCTTAACCAACTTCGAAAGAGTCGCCAAGCTTAACCAGTGATAGAACTAGGCGTTACCTAGCTAGCAGGCTGTTAGAGGCAGAACTAGGCGTAACACGATTGGCGCTGAGAGAAACGTCAGTGGCCAATCAGATCGCAGAACCCGAACGCGGAACTGAAAGTGGGTTGGTAAAAGACTACACGCGGTCCAGTTATGCTGCTCTGATTAAAGGTGATGTTAAAGTGGTATGTGGTCCAGTTATGCTGCTCTGATTAAAGGTAATGTTAAAGTGGTATGTGGTCCAGTTATGCTGCTCTGATTAAAGGTGATGTTAAAGTGGTATGTGGTCCAGTTATGCTGCTCTGATTAAAGGTAATGTTAAAGTGGTATGTGGTCCAGTTATGCTGCTCTGATTAAAGGTGATTTTAAAGTGGTATGTGGTCCAGTTATGCTGCTCTGATTTCGTCCTCTTGAAGTCGACAGGCTTCAAATGTGAAAGTATATAATCTTCATACATCTTTGCTATGTTTTCTATGCCAAAATATTTTTCTTCAAAGTAAAGTACATTCAGATAAATGTAGTGGAGTAAAAAGTACAAGAAATGTAGTGGAGTAAAAGTATAAAGTTCCCTAAAATGAAAATACTCACATAAAGTACAAATAGCTCGAAATTGTACTTAAGTACAGTACTTGAGTAAAAATACTTACTTACTTCTACCACTGTTTGTAGCCTACTTTTCAGTGCTACTGTGATGCCAGTGTACCAGGAGGAGCACGCATATGTAAAAGGGTGTTTTCTATGTGTTGCTCTTAGCTGGCACCTGTTCTGTCTGCGTTGTGTTCTGGGGCCCCTTGGGCATGACGTGATGAACCACAGTGATGGAGGAGACTGGTCTGTTGTTGGCATGAACGGCCATTTATTGCTGGTTCACCTCAATGATGCAACCTGTACAAAATGGTGGTTAAAATATGTGGTAATATTGACCTTGAATTCCATAACTAATATGTGTGAATAATTAGAAAACCATAACATTATGCCTTGTATACTTTTTAGCAGCAGAGTGGGCTGCAGGGCTAAATGAGGAACGATTCTAGAGACAGTTGCATCAGATAACAGCAGGAACAGTTATTTCAACCCCCACTAGCAACACTAACAAAGGAACTGAAAAGTCACACTCAACTGTTAGCAGATTTCAGCAGCGACAGCAGAGACCAGATAACTGGCGCTGATAGTATAAGACAGGACTAAAGATCATTAATCAATAAGGACATGGTTCAAAGTTAAATGAAAAAGCATGATACTTGATTGGCTTTGATTGGATTGACAACTCTATAAAGAAACCAATAAAAACATCTATATAGATATTTAGAATTAAGAATCCTGGTATATGTATCACAGTTATATTACAGAGTTTCAGTCTGGTAAATAGAGGTTGGTGTAGTCTCATATGATGTCTGGTATCAGCCTAGAAAGCAATGACTGTACTTGGGTGATATTAGACATCATATGGGTCATTGCATGAACCATATAGAAGGAATGTTAAAGTATTGGATTCATTCAGAGGAGACTTGAGCAGCCAAGGAGGGGGGTCATCAAAAGCGCCCTCCTCTGTATGCATTAAGAGGCCACACCGACGGGGGCCACCAGCAGACCCCCCTGTTCACTGAAGGAAGACACCGACGGGGGCCATCGGCGGCCCCCCCTTCTGTTTACTGAAGGAAGACCCACACAGGAGATCGATTTGGGGACAGCCCCCACAGAAGAACCAACCGGATTGGACCAAACGTATTATTAAAATGTGCTACTATTGGTGGGAAATTATAGTATTTAAGAGCAAAACAGTGTTAATTCAGGAGCCCAGACCGCCCCCAGGTCTGCGGCTCCCCGCTCCCAACCCAGAAAATGCTGTCGGCTGATTTTCATGTAAGTAAGCTGGATGGCCCCATGGTTGGTTAGAATAGAATGTAAAGATACTTATCTTAGAAACCAGGCTTACTCATATGAAAAGGGCTTACAGTAAATTCTCTATTTTCATTGATGTTAACAATGACTGTTGTATGTACATGTTGGGGTTTTGAGATGCAAACCTTGTTGATCCTTTGTACAAAACAGACATGTTAATGTATTCTGATAATCCTTGTATGTGAAAAGAAACCTTTTAATTCACTCTGGGCCGCCGAGACAAATAAATACATGAGTTTGAATTCGAACTCTCCCGTCTGGACTGCACGTTTATTCCTTGCTGGCTATATTGGAAGTCAGATGAGGAGACCAAATTCTATCACTTATGATCTTATTCCTCCTTCCAGTTAGCAACCTCCTTGTGCTGCAATTAACCTTAGATTTGTATAGGATTTTATGACAAATACCACAAAAGGGACAGCGTCACTGTACAATTCCAAGTCTCTCGACAATAGTCCAAGTCTCTCAGTTTGGCGCCTCGCGCGAACTGACTCCAAACCGGAAAAGATAACCTCTAGCCAATGAGCTGGTCTAATGAACCGCAAGGCAAAGCTTGACAGTGAACTCTCTTAAAGTGACGGTTCATATAATGAGTCTTCGGTATAAATAAATTATAAAACAAGTCCAAACAGTATTCATAACATTTGGTAAACATAGGATTTGGTGACATTTCAATCCTACAAAAATAATAAACAATGTTCATTTGGCACTTGTTACGCGTAGTCATGATGACATTGGATCAGGGCCCCTGCCAGGACGCCTAAATATTTTAACCAACCAACTTGTGTCTAGCCACGCCCAACTTGCGTCTAGCCACGCCCCCGCGGCGACGCGGCAGCAGCGGGCAGCGCCGTCGCGGCAGCATTATGTAGCAGTAATCCCCCCTTTTTTAACATCGACAACTAGCTCAACTGGCAGCGCTGCCTTGCTGTGGATCATGTGGTCTGTTGGTGACAAGTTCAATTCCCTTCAATTTTTTTTTTTTTTTTTTTTTTTCTAACGTGCATTCTTTCGCCGGTTAAGTTTAGGCATGTTAACTTTAAGCATTGTTTCTGAGTTGGTTAAGGTTAAAGGGGAACTCCAACATTTTGGGAAATTAGCTTATTTAACATCTTCCCTGGAGTTAGACAAGAAGATACATAAATTTTTTGTCTCTGTGCGTGCATTTTAGCTTTGGGAATAGACGCTCCGTTAGCATAGCTTAGCTTCATCACTGGAAGTGGGGGAGGGTTAGAGCCTTACAGTGCCTTACCAGACTTTGCAATCAAAAGTTAGGGGGCTAATAACCCTTGCCATAATTTCAGTGCGCCCCTAACTTTTGATTGCAAGGTCTGACATTGACCCCCTTTTCAGGAGTTGACCTAGAGCCCACCAAGGTCATGCATATCAAGTTTGGTCAATGTCAGACCTTGCAATACACTGTAAGGCACTGTAAGGCTCTAACCCTCCCCCACTTCCAGTGATGAAGCTAAGCTATGCTAACGGAGCGTCTATTCCCAAAGCTAAAATGCACGCACAGAGACAAAAAAGGTATGTATCTTCTTGTCTAACTCCAGGGAAGATGTTAAATAAGCTAATTTCCCAATATGTTGGAGTTCCCCTTTAAGGTTAGGCATTGTTTCGGAGTTGGTTAAGGTTAGAAGGGTTAAGTTTAGGCTTAAGTTTAGACTTCTAAGGCTGACCTGTTAACACTTTGAGTGCCAGCAGGGGGCGCACGATTTAGCGCTTGAGTGCCACCACCCACTTCAATGATAGAACTCTCTACTATGACGTTGTCATTTTTCTGCCTATTTATGAATCGTTTTCAAATAAACGCTAGATTATCGATAGTATATGTGTACTTATGCACGCTATAGACCCCAGGAAGACTAGAGGCTCTTTCATGTGTCTCTAATGGGGATCCTTTAATAAACATAAACATAAGTTAGAAGCGGGCTGACAAATTGATTATCCATTTCCTGATCAGCACACACACATGCACACACAGACATAGGGCCCACGTTGATATATAGGTGAAAAAAGTTCTGATTATCCCAAGACTGGTCAAATAGATTCCTTACCTCAGATCAGATGTTCAGATGTTCTGCACCTCGGCAATGACTGCAGTAGGCTCGGGTTACTTGTCTGAGAAGTAAAATGAGGAAGCAGGATTATTTTTTCTCCATGCTTTTCATTCAATCCAATCCAAAGGGGTGCAGTACCACTAGGAGAGACGATAGGGGGCGGTATTTTCCCAATGGAGCTCAGACATAGACCCAGTGGTAACGGGAGGCTAGATTGATGAAA
Organism: Notolepis coatsorum; assembly: GCF_963971535.1. Taxonomy (NCBI): domain Eukaryota; kingdom Metazoa; phylum Chordata; class Actinopteri; order Aulopiformes; family Paralepididae; genus Notolepis; species Notolepis coatsorum. Next base: position 276,909 of record NW_028170392.1, read on the forward strand.
TATGAATGGAAATCGCTAATAAAAAAAAACGATTAAACGACAAGATTTCTCTACGTTGGCACTCAACGGTCGGCATGAACTAACGAGAAATCTCGTCGCTGGCACTCAAAGTGTTAATATAGGTGGACACTCTGCCGAGACATTGTATTCTCCGGTTGATCTTTGAGACCACCTTTTGTGCCATGCTCACCCCTGATAAGGTGTTGTCCAAAACACATCCTAGGTACGTGACTTCCTCCTTAGCTGTTACCTCGGTATCTCCTACCACTACTGTGAACCCAGGAGACCTCTTAAGTCGAATGGCAGAGCCAAAAAGGATAGCTTCGGTTTTACCCAGGTGGAGGGATAACCTGTTTTCGACCACCATGACTGATCTTGACTAGCTCTAGACTGAGTGACCTCTCAACTTCTCTTTTGTCCTGATGGGAGACCATGAGTGACCATTTCATGTCATTGACATATAAAAGAAATAAAAGTGGTCCTAGAATACTCCCTTGCGGCACCCCGCACGTCTGTTGGAGTGAGGAGGAGATGCTTCCATAAATTTCCAGTACTTGTTTCCTGCCTCTCAGGTATGACTCGATCCACCTTAAGGATATACTGTTAAAACCCATAGCCTTCAGTTTATATAAAAGTATGTTGTGGTTAACGGCGTCGAAGGCTTTTTGTAAATCTATTAAAACCATCCCACAGAATTGACCTTTGTCCACCTCTGTTCTAATTTGGTCTGTCAGATATAATAAATATATATCGTCAGTGTGTGAAAATGGGTCTTTGTAGATAACAAAGGGTGTATCACAAGATTACATTTTGGGCCCATTCCTCTTCACCATTTATACAAACAATATAATCTCCATCTATATGTGGACGATACTATACTCTGCCATAAATACTATAGCTGCCATAAAGCATGAACTGGTGCTGAAGGCTAGTAAAATGAAATGTATGCTATCTTCTAGATCAAGAAACATAGATTATAAATGGCTGCATTTATATATATATAATCCATTCCTCACATTTTCACACCAATGGCGGAGGCGACCATGCAAGGTGCCAACCTGCTCATCAGGAGCAATAGGGGTTAAGTGTCTTGCTCAAGGACACTTCGACACGCTGCCCGGGAGGAGCGGGAATCGAACCGGGAACCTCCGGATTGCCAAACGACTGCTCTACCTTCCGAGCCAATGTTGCCCCTTATAATGGATTATAATTGTTTACATATATCTACTCTAAATGGGTCCACTATTGAGAGAGTCACTGAATATAAATGAAAAATGTACTTTTAAACACCACATAGCCAATCTCACTAGCAAACTGAGACAAAACATTGGGTTCTTGTAAAGAAACAAAGCCAGCTTCCCTATGATTTGCAGAAAGAGGAGTGTCAAATGTATTTTAGTAACCATGTGGGATTTTGTTTTTATTTAGCCGGCACTGCTAATACAAGCAATTGGACAGTGATCACCAATATCAAGTTAATTAAAATAAAATACTGCAGGCTGGAGGATAGTGGTGTCTTGGTGTTCAGATAGTGGTGTCTTGGTGTTCAGATAGTGGTGTCTTGGTGTTTAGATAGTGGTGTCTTGGTGTTCAGATAGTGGTGTCTTGGTGTTCAGATAGTGGTGTCTTGGTGTTTAGATAGTGGTGTCTTGGTGTTCAGATAGTGGTGTCTTGGTGTTTAGATAGTGGTGTCTTGGTGTTCAGATAGTGGTGTCTTGGTGTTCAGATAGTGGTGTCTTGGTGTTCAGATAGTGGTGTCTTGGTGTTCAGATAGTGGTGTCTTGGTGTTCAGATAGTGGTGTCTTGGTGTTCAGATAGTGGTGTCTTGGTGTTCAGATAGTGGTGTCTTGGTGTTCAGATAGTGGTGTCTTGGTGTTTAGATAGTGGTGTCTTGGTGTTTAGATAGTGGTGTCTTGGTGTTTAGATAGTGGTGTCTTGGTGTTCAGATAGTGGTGTCTTGGTGTTCAGATAGTGGTGTCTTGGTGTTCAGATAGTGGTGTCTTGGTGTTTAGATAGTGGTGTCTTGGTGTTCAGATAGTGGTGTCTTGGTGTTCAGATAGTGGTGTCTTGGTGTTCAGATAGTGGTGTCTTGGTGTTCAGATAGTGGTGTCTTGGTGTTTAGATAGTGGTGTCTTGGTGTTCAGATAGTGGTGTCTTGGTGTTTAGATAGTGGTGTCTTGGTGTTTAGATAGTGGTGTCTTGGTGTTTAGATAGTGGTGTCTTGGTGTTTAGATAGTGGTGTCTTGGTGTTCAGATAGTGGTGTCTTGGTGTTTAGATAGTGGTGTCTTGGTGTTCAGATAGTGGTGTCTTGGTGTTCAGATAGTGGTGTCTTGGTGTTCAGATAGTGGTGTCTTGGTGTTTAGATAGTGGTGTCTTGGTGTTCAGATAGTGGTGTCTTGGTGTTTAGATAGTGGTGTCTTGGTGTTCAGATAGTGGTGTCTTGGTGTTTAGATAGTGGTGTCTTGGTGTTCAGATAGTGGTGTCTTGGTGTTCAGATAGTGGTGTCTTGGTGTTCAGATAGTGGTGACTTGGTGTTTAGATAGTGGTGTCTTGGTGTTCAGATAGTGGTGTCTTGGTGTTTAGATAGTGGTGTCTTGGTGTTTAGATAGTGGTGTCTTGGTGTTTAGATAGTGGTGTCTTGGTGTTCAGATAGTGGTGTCTTGGTGTTCAGATAGTGGTGTCTTGGTGTTCAGATAGTGGTGTCTTGGTGTTTAGATAGTGGTGTCTTGGTGTTCAGATAGTGGTGTCTTGGTGTTCAGATAGTGGTGTCTTGGTGTTTAGATAGTGGTGTCTTGGTGTTTAGATAGTGGTGTCTTGGTGTTCAGATAGTGGTGTCTTGGTGTTTAGATAGTGGTGTCTTGGTGTTCAGATAGTGGTGTCTTGGTGTTCAGATAGTGGTGTCTTGGTGTTTAGATAGTGGTGTCTTGGTGTTCAGATAGTGGTGTCTTGGTGTTTAGATAGTGGTGTCTTGGTGTTTAGATAGTGGTGTCTTGGTGTTCAGATAGTGGTGTCTTGGTGTTTAGATAGTGGTGTCTTGGTGTTTAGATAGTGGTGTCTTGGTGTTCAGATAGTGGTGTCTTGGTGTTCAGATAGTGGTGTCTTGGTGTTTAGATAGTGGTGTCTTGGTGTTCAGATAGTGGTGTCTTGGTGTTTAGATAGTGGTGTCTTGGTGTTTAGATAGTGGTGTCTTGGTGTTCAGATAGTGGTGTCTTGGTGTTTAGATAGTGGTGTCTTGGTGTTCAGATAGTGGTGTCTTGGTGTTTAGATAGTGGTGTCTTGGTGTTTAGATAGTGGTGTCTTGGTGTTCAGATAGTGGTGTCTTGGTGTTCAGATAGTGGTGTCTTGGTGTTTAGATAGTGGTGTCTTGGTGTTCAGATAGTGGTGTCTTGGTGTTCAGATAGTGGTGTCTTGGTGTTTAGATAGTGGTGTCTTGGTGTTCAGATAGTGGTGTTCAGATAGTGGTGTCTTGGTGTTCAGATAGTGGTGTCTTGGTGTTTAGATAGTGGTGTCTTGGTGTTTAGATAGTGGTGTCTTGGTGTTTAGATAGTGGTGTCTTGGTGTTCAGATAGTGGTGTCTTGGTGTTTAGATAGTGGTGTCTTGGTGTTCAGATAGTGGTGTCTTGGTGTTTAGATAGTGGTGTCTTGGTGTTTAGATAGTGGTGTCTTGGTGTTCAGATAGTGGTGTCTTGGTGTTTAGATAGTGGTGTCTTGGTGTTCAGATAGTGGTGTCTTGGTGTTCAGATAGTGGTGTCTTGGTGTTCAGATAGTGGTGTCTTGGTGTTCAGATAGTGGTGTCTTGGTGTTCAGATAGTGGTGTCTTGGTGTTCAGATAGTGGTGTCTTGGTGTTTAGATAGTGGTGTCTTGGTGTTCAGATAGTGGTGTCTTGGTGTTCAGATAGTGGTGTCTTGGTGTTCAGATAGTGGTGTCTTGGTGTTCAGATAGTGGTGTCTTGGTGTTCAGATAGTGGTGTCTTGGTGTTTAGATAGTGGTGTCTTGGTGTTTAGATAGTGGTGTCTTGGTGTTCAGATAGTGGTGTCTTGGTGTTCAGATAGTGGTGTCTTGGTGTTTAGATAGTGGTGTCTTGGTGTTCAGATAGTGGTGTCTTGGTGTTTAGATAGTGGTGTCTTGGTGTTTAGATAGTGGTGTCTTGGTGTTTAGATAGTGGTGTCTTGGTGTTCAGATAGTGGTGTCTTGGTGTTTAGATAGTGGTGTCTTGGTGTTTAGATAGTGGTGTCTTGGTGTTCAGATAGTGGTGTCTTGGTGTTCAGATAGTGGTGTCTTGGTGTTCAGATAGTGGTGTCTTGGTGTTCAGATAGTGGTGTCTTGGTGTTTAGATAGTGGTGTCTTGGTGTTTAGATAGTGGTGTCTTGGTGTTTAGATAGTGGTGTCTTGGTGTTCAGATAGTGGTGTCTTGGTGTTTAGATAGTGGTGTCTTGGTGTTCAGATAGTGGTGTCTTGGTGTTCAGATAGTGGTGTCTTGGTGTTTAGATAGTGGTGTCTTGGTGTTTAGATAGTGGTGTCTTGGTGTTTAGATAGTGGTGTCTTGGTGTTCAGATAGTGGTGTCTTGGTGTTTAGATAGTGGTGTCTTGGTGTTTAGGTGAAGATCACTCTAGGACGCTGGGGCATTAACCCTTTCACTACCACACTCAATGCCAAAGGGTTAACCCTTTCACTACCACACTACAGAAGGTTAACCTTTCACTACCACACTACAGATGGTTAACACTTTCACTACCACACTACAGAAGGTTAACCCTTTCACTACCACACTACAGAAGGTTAACCCTTTCACCACCACACTACAGATGGTTAACACTTTCACTACCACACCACAGAAGGTTAACCCTTTCACTGGCACACTACAGAAGGTTAACCCTTTAACTACCACACAACAAAGGGTTAACCCTTTCACAACCACATTACAGAAGGTTAACCCTTTCACTACATCACTGCAGACGGTTAACCTGTTCACTACCACACTACAGAAGGTTAACCTTTTCACAACCACACTAAACCTTCTGTAGTGTGGTAGTGAAAGGGTTCAAACAAAAAGCTGACTTACCAGGTTCAGGCTGAACTGGCGTGACCTTAAGTGTTAGCCAATCATTTGAGCGGCTCAGATAAGGTCCATAATTCTAATCAAGCATCATTGTCATATATGGAGGCAATTTTCCATCAATGGCCTTAAAGATGAACAGATACCAATGTCTAGTATTTTGCCTCTCTGATAGAGAAGAGCAACCCACCTTATCATACAGGATGTAATATAATGCAATATAATACTTATAATACAATGCTGATGAGTGCTGTAACTATCAAAAGTAATGGATCGAAGAGCAGAATGATAGACTAAGGGTAAAATAAATCTATATATTACATTGCTAACATAAAGACTGCTTCAACAATCCTCTTTCATAGGGAAGCTGGATTTGTTTCTGTAAAATAACCCAACGTTTTGTCTCAGTTTGCTGATGAGATTGGCTAACGTGGTGTTTAAAAGTAAATTTTTCATCAGAGAGATTTATATTTTAAAACCTACCACTAGACTAGTAGTTGAACTAGGGTTGTAGTTACTGAAGTGTGAGTCTGGACTGACCTGAGACCTGATGACCTGGACGTGGAGTCGAGCATCGACTGCATTCGGACTCGGAAGGTGCAGACGAGGACTTCCAATTGTTAATTGATGAATACAGTTTTTTTTTCTTTTTTGAAATAGGCCCTAATCATTTGGCATAAGGTATTGATGGTTAGTGTATTTGTTTGGCTATTGTGTCACAAAGGAAATACACTCCCTTTGAAACGGTGACCGCTGTGTCATTTATGTTTAATGTGGATCTTGTTTTATTTGTACGTCAGCTCTTTGACTGGCAGAGTGGAGTAGACTCGACCTGGATGACTCGGACTGGGACTCGGACTAGAGGGTAATGGGGACCTGACTCGGACTAGAGGGTAATGGGGACTGGGACTCGGATTAGAGGGTAATGGGGACTCGACTCGGACTAGAGGGTAATGGGGACTCGACTCGGACTAGAGGGTAATGGGGACTCGACTCGGACTAGAGGGTAATGGGGACCCGACTCGGACTAGAGGGTAATGGGGACCCGACTCGGACTAGAGGGTAATGGGGACTGGGACTTGGACTAGAGGGTAATGGGGACCCGACTCGGACTAGAGGGTAATGGGGACCGACTCGGACTAGTGGGTAATGGGAACCCGACTCGGACTAGAGGGTAATGGGGACCCGACTCGGACTAGAGGGTAATGGGGACTCGACTCGGACTAGAGGGTAATGGGGACTGGGACTCGGACTAGAGGGTAATGGGGACCCGACTCGGACTAGAGGGTAATGGGGACTCGACTCGGACTAGAGGGTAATGGGGACCCGACTCAGACTACATTTACATTTACATTTAGTCATTTAGCTGACGCTTTTATCCAAAGCGACTTACAAGTTCTGTGCGACAAGACAGCAATAAGGGTATAACTCTATCAGCTGAGTAACAATGTTCATCAAAGTGTTGCGTGTTACAGTGTAGGTTAGTTTATTAGGACAAGTGCATGACATTAAGGTCCCGACTCGGACTAGAGGGTAATGGGGACTGGGACTCGGACTAGAGGGTAATGGGGACCCGACTCGGACTAGAGGGTAATGGGGACTCGACTCGGACTAGAGGGTAATGGGGACTTGACTCGGACTAGAGGGTAATGGGGACTCGACTCGGACTAGAGGGTAATGGGGACCCGACTCGGACTAGAGGGTAATGGGGACCCGACTCGGAATAGAGGGTAATGGGGACCCGACTCGGACTAGAGGGTAATGGGGACCCGACTCGGACTAGAGGGTGATGGGGACTCGACTCGGACTAGAGGGTAATGGGGACCCGACTCGGACTAGAGGGTAATGGGGACCCGACTCGGACTAGAGGGTAATGGGGACTCGACTCGGACTAGAGGGTAATGGGGACTCGACTCGGACTAGAGGGTAATGGGGACTGGGACTCGGACTAGAGGGTTATGTGGACCCGACTCGGACTAGAGGGTAATGGTGACCCGACTCGGACTAGAGGGTAATGGGGACCCGACTCGGACTAGAGGGTAATGGGGACCCGACTCGGACTAGAGGGTAATGGGGACCCGACTCGGACTAGAGGGTAATGGGGACCCGACTCGGACTAGAGGGTAATGGGGACCCGACTCGGACTAGAGGGTAATGGGGACCCGACTCGGACTAGAGGGTAATGGGGACTGGGACTCGGACTAGAGGGTAATGGGGACCCGACTCGGACTAGAGGGTAATGGGGACCCGACTCGGACTAGAGGGTAATGGGGACCCGACTCGGACTAGAGGGTAATGGGGACTCGACTCGGACTAGAGGGTAATGGGGACTGGGACTCGGACTAGAGGGTAATGGGGACTCGACTCGGACTAGAGGGTAATGGGGACTCGACTCGGACTAGAGGGTAATGGGGACTCGACTCGGACTAGAGGGTAATGGGGACTAGACTCGGAATAGAGGGTAATGGGGACTGGGACTCGGACTAGAGGGTAATGGGGACTCGACTCGGACTAGAGGGTAATGGGGACTCGACTCGGACTAGAGGGTAATGGGGACCCGACTCGGACTAGAGGGTAATGGGGACTCGACTCGGACTAGAGGGTAATGGGGACCCGACTCGGACTAGAGGGTAATGGGGACTCGACTCGGACTAGAGGGTAATGGGGACTCGACTTGGACTAGAGGGTAATGGGGACTCGACTCGGACTAGAGGGTAATGGGGACTGGGACTCGGACTAGAGGGTAATGGGGACCCGACTCGGACTAGAGGGTAATGGGGACCCGACTCGGACTAGAGGGTAATGGGGACTGGGACTCGGACTAGAGGGTAATGGGGACCCGACTCAGACTAGAGGGTAATGGGGACCCGACTCGGACTAGAGGGTAATGGGGACTCGACTCAGACTAGTGGTGTCTTGGTGTTCAGATAGTGGTGTCTTGGTGTTTAGATAGTGGTGTCTTGGTGTTTAGATAGTGGTGTCTTGGTGTTCAGATAGTGGTGTCTTGGTGTTCAGATAGTGGTGTCTTGGTGTTTAGATAGTGGTGACTTGGTGTTCAGATAGTGGTGTCTTGGTGTTTAGATAGTGGTGTCTTGGTGTTTAGATAGTGGTGTCTTGGTGTTCAGATAGTGGTGTCTTGGTGTTTAGATAGTGGTGTCTTGGTGTTCAGATAGTGGTGTCTTGGTGTTTAGATAGTGGTGTCTTGGTGTTTAGATAGTGGTGTCTTGGTGTTCAGATAGTGGTGTCTTGGTGTTCAGATAGTGGTGTCTTGGTGTTTAGATAGTGGTGTCTTGGTGTTCAGATAGTGGTGTCTTGGTGTTCAGATAGTGGTGTCTTGGTGTTTAGATAGTGGTGTCTTGGTGTTCAGATAGTGGTGTTCAGATAGTGGTGTCTTGGTGTTCAGATAGTGGTGTCTTGGTGTTTAGATAGTGGTGTCTTGGTGTTTAGATAGTGGTGTCTTGGTGTTTAGATAGTGGTGTATTGGTGTTCAGATAGTGGTGTCTTGGTGTTTAGATAGTGGTGTCTTGGTGTTCAGATAGTGGTGTCTTGGTGTTTAGATAGTGGTGTCTTGGTGTTTAGATAGTGGTGTCTTGGTGTTCAGATAGTGGTGTCTTGGTGTTTAGATAGTGGTGTCTTGGTGTTCAGATAGTGGTGTCTTGGTGTTCAGATAGTGGTGTCTTGGTGTTCAGATAGTGGTGTCTTGGTGTTCAGATAGTGGTGTCTTGGTGTTCAGATAGTGGTGTCTTGGTGTTCAGATAGTGGTGTCTTGGTGTTTAGATAGTGGTGTCTTGGTGTTCAGATAGTGGTGTCTTGGTGTTCAGATAGTGGTGTCTTGGTGTTCAGATAGTGGTGTCTTGGTGTTCAGATAGTGGTGTCTTGGTGTTCAGATAGTGGTGTCTTGGTGTTTAGATAGTGGTGTCTTGGTGTTTAGATAGTGGTGTCTTGGTGTTCAGATAGTGGTGTCTTGGTGTTCAGATAGTGGTGTCTTGGTGTTTAGATAGTGGTGTCTTGGTGTTCAGATAGTGGTGTCTTGGTGTTTAGATAGTGGTGTCTTGGTGTTTAGATAGTGGTGTCTTGGTGTTTAGATAGTGGTGTCTTGGTGTTCAGATAGTGGTGTCTTGGTGTTTAGATAGTGGTGTCTTGGTGTTTAGATAGTGGTGTCTTGGTGTTCAGATAGTGGTGTCTTGGTGTTCAGATAGTGGTGTCTTGGTGTTCAGATAGTGGTGTCTTGGTGTTCAGATAGTGGTGTCTTGGTGTTTAGATAGTGGTGTCTTGGTGTTTAGATAGTGGTGTCTTGGTGTTTAGATAGTGGTGTCTTGGTGTTCAGATAGTGGTGTCTTGGTGTTTAGATAGTGGTGTCTTGGTGTTCAGATAGTGGTGTCTTGGTGTTCAGATAGTGGTGTCTTGGTGTTTAGATAGTGGTGTCTTGGTGTTTAGATAGTGGTGTCTTGGTGTTTAGATAGTGGTGTCTTGGTGTTCAGATAGTGGTGTCTTGGTGTTTAGATAGTGGTGTCTTGGTGTTTAGGTGAAGATCACTCTAGGACGCTGGGGCATTAACCCTTTCACTACCACACTCAATGCCAAAGGGTTAACCCTTTCACTACCACACTACAGAAGGTTAACCTTTCACTACCACACTACAGATGGTTAACACTTTCACTACCACACTACAGAAGGTTAACCCTTTCACTACCACACTACAGAAGGTTAACCCTTTCACCACCACACTACAGATGGTTAACACTTTCACTACCACACCACAGAAGGTTAACCCTTTCACTGGCACACTACAGAAGGTTAACCCTTTAACTACCACACAACAAAGGGTTAACCCTTTCACAACCACATTACAGAAGGTTAACCCTTTCACTACCTCACTGCAGACGGTTAACCTGTTCACTACCACACTACAGAAGGTTAACCTTTTCACAACCACACTAAACCTTCTGTAGTGTGGTAGTGAAAGGGTTCAAACAAAAAGCTGACTTACCAGGTTCAGGCTGAACTGGCGTGACCTTAAGTGTTAGCCAATCATTTGAGCGGCTCAGATAAGGTCCATAATTCTAATCAAGCATCATTGTCATATATGGAGGCAATTTTCCATCAATGGCCTTAAAGATGAACAGATACCAATGTCTAGTATTTTGCCTCTCTGATAGAGAAGAGCAACCCACCTTATCATACAGGATGTAATATAATGCAATATAATACTTATAATACAATGCTGATGAGTGCTGTAACTATCAAAAGTAATGGATCGAAGAGCAGAATGATAGACTAAGGGTAAAATAAATCTATATATTACATTGCTAACATAAAGACTGCTTCAACAATCCTCTTTCATAGGGAAGCTGGATTTGTTTCTGTAAAATAACCCAACGTTTTGTCTCAGTTTGCTGATGAGATTGGCTAACGTGGTGTTTAAAAGTAAATTTTTCATCAGAGAGATTTATATTTTAAAACCTACCACTAGACTAGTAGTTGAACTAGGGTTGTAGTTACTGAAGTGTGAGTCTGGACTGACCTGAGACCTGATGACCTGGACGTGGAGTCGAGCATCGACTGCATTCGGACTCGGAAGGTGCAGACGAGGACTTCCAATTGTTAATTGATGAATACAGTTTTTTTTTCTTTTTTGAAATAGGCCCTAATCATTTGGCATAAGGTATTGATGGTTAGTGTATTTGTTTGGCTATTGTGTCACAAAGGAAATACACTCCCTTTGAAACGGTGACCGCTGTGTCATTTATGTTTAATGTGGATCTTGTTTTATTTGTACGTCAGCTCTTTGACTGGCAGAGTGGAGTAGACTCGACCTGGATGACTCGGACTGGGACTCGGACTAGAGGGTAATGGGGACCTGACTCGGACTAGAGGGTAATGGGGACTGGGACTCGGATTAGAGGGTAATGGGGACTCGACTCGGACTAGAGGGTAATGGGGACTCGACTCGGACTAGAGGGTAATGGGGACTCGACTCGGACTAGAGGGTAATGGGGACCCGACTCGGACTAGAGGGTAATGGGGACCCGACTCGGACTAGAGGGTAATGGGGACTGGGACTTGGACTAGAGGGTAATGGGGACCCGACTCGGACTAGAGGGTAATGGGGACCGACTCGGACTAGTGGGTAATGGGGACCCGACTCGGACTAGAGGGTAATGGGGACCCGACTCGGACTAGAGGGTAATGGGGACTCGACTCGGACTAGAGGGTAATGGGGACTGGGACTCGGACTAGAGGGTAATGGGGACCCGACTCGGACTAGAGGGTAATGGGGACTCGACTCGGACTAGAGGGTAATGGGGACCCGACTCGGACTACATTTACATTTACATTTAGTCATTTAGCTGACGCTTTTATCCAAAGCGACTTACAAGTTCTGTGCGACAAGACAGCAATAAGGGTATAACTCTATCAGCTGAGTAACAATGTTCATCAAAGTGTTGCGTGTTACAGTGTAGGTTAGTTTATTAGGACAAGTGCATGACATTAAGGTCCCGACTCGGACTAGAGGGTAATGGGGACTGGGACTCGGACTAGAGGGTAATGGGGACCCGACTCGGACTAGAGGGTAATGGGGACTCGACTCGGACTAGAGGGTAATGGGGACTTGACTCGGACTAGAGGGTAATGGGGACTCGACTCGGACTAGAGGGTAATGGGGACCCGACTCGGACTAGAGGGTGATGGGGACTCGACTCGGACTAGAGGGTAATGGGGACCCGACTCGGACTAGAGGGTAATGGGGACCCGACTCGGACTAGAGGGTAATGGGGACTCGACTCGGACTAGAGGGTAATGGGGACTCGACTCGGACTAGAGGGTAATGGGGACTCGACTCGGACTAGAGGGTAATGGGGACTGGGACTCGGACTAGAGGGTTATGTGGACCCGACTCGGACTAGAGGGTAATGGTGACCCGACTCGGACTAGAGGGTAATGGGGACCCGACTCGGACTAGAGGGTAATGGGGACCCGACTCGGACTAGAGGGTAATGGGGACCCGACTCGGACTAGAGGGTAATGGGGACCCGACTCGGACTAGAGGGTAATGGGGACCCGACTCGGACTAGAGGGTAATGGGGACCCGACTCGGACTAGAGGGTAATGGGGACTGGGACTCGGACTAGAGGGTAATGGGGACCCGACTCGGACTAGAGGGTAATGGGGACCCGACTCGGACTAGAGGGTAATGGGGACCCGACTCGGACTAGAGGGTAATGGGGACTCGACTCGGACTAGAGGGTAATGGGGACTGGGACTCGGACTAGAGGGTAATGGGGACTCGACTCGGACTAGAGGGTAATGGGGACTCGACTCGGACTAGAGAGTAATGGGGACTCGACTCGGACTAGAGGGTAATGGGGACTAGACTCGGAATAGAGGGTAATGGGGACTGGGACTCGGACTAGAGGGTAATGGGGACTCGACTCGGACTAGAGGGTAATGGGGACTCGACTCGGACTAGAGGGTAATGGGGACCCGACTCGGACTAGAGGGTAATGGGGACTCGACTCGGACTAGAGGGTAATGGGGACCCGACTCGGACTAGAGGGTAATGGGGACTCGACTCGGACTAGAGGGTAATGGGGACTCGACTCGGACTAGAGGGTAATGGGGACTCGACTCGGACTAGAGGGTAATGGGGACTGGGACTCGGACTAGAGGGTAATGGGGACCCGACTCGGACTAGAGGGTAATGGGGACCCGACTCGGACTAGAGGGTAATGGGGACTGGGACTCAGACTAGAGGGTAATGGGGACCCGACTCGGACTAGAGGGTAATGGGGACTCGACTCAGACTAGTGGTGTCTTGGTGTTCAGATAGTGGTGTCTTGGTGTTTAGATAGTGGTGTCTTGGTGTTTAGATAGTGGTGTCTTGGTGTTCAGATAGTGGTGTCTTGGTGTTCAGATAGTGGTGTCTTGGTGTTTAGATAGTGGTGACTTGGTGTTCAGATAGTGGTGTCTTGGTGTTTAGATAGTGGTGTCTTGGTGTTTAGATAGTGGTGTCTTGGTGTTCAGATAGTGGTGTCTTGGTGTTTAGATAGTGGTGTCTTGGTGTTCAGATAGTGGTGTCTTGGTGTTTAGATAGTGGTGTCTTGGTGTTTAGATAGTGGTGTCTTGGTGTTCAGATAGTGGTGTCTTGGTGTTCAGATAGTGGTGTCTTGGTGTTTAGATAGTGGTGTCTTGGTGTTCAGATAGTGGTGTCTTGGTGTTCAGATAGTGGTGTCTTGGTGTTTAGATAGTGGTGTCTTGGTGTTCAGATAGTGGTGTTCAGATAGTGGTGTCTTGGTGTTCAGATAGTGGTGTCTTGGTGTTTAGATAGTGGTGTCTTGGTGTTTAGATAGTGGTGTCTTGGTGTTTAGATAGTGGTGTCTTGGTGTTCAGATAGTGGTGTCTTGGTGTTTAGATAGTGGTGTCTTGGTGTTCAGATAGTGGTGTCTTGGTGTTTAGATAGTGGTGTCTTGGTGTTTAGATAGTGGTGTCTTGGTGTTCAGATAGTGGTGTCTTGGTGTTTAGATAGTGGTGTCTTGGTGTTCAGATAGTGGTGTCTTGGTGTTCAGATAGTGGTGTCTTGGTGTTCAGATAGTGGTGTCTTGGTGTTCAGATAGTGGTGTCTTGGTGTTCAGATAGTGGTGTCTTGGTGTTCAGATAGTGGTGTCTTGGTGTTTAGATAGTGGTGTCTTGGTGTTCAGATAGTGGTGTCTTGGTGTTCAGATAGTGGTGTCTTGGTGTTCAGATAGTGGTGTCTTGGTGTTCAGATAGTGGTGTCTTGGTGTTCAGATAGTGGTGTCTTGGTGTTTAGATAGTGGTGTCTTGGTGTTTAGATAGTGGTGTCTTGGTGTTCAGATAGTGGTGTCTTGGTGTTCAGATAGTGGTGTCTTGGTGTTTAGATAGTGGTGTCTTGGTGTTCAGATAGTGGTGTCTTGGTGTTTAGATAGTGGTGTCTTGGTGTTTAGATAGTGGTGTCTTGGTGTTTAGATAGTGGTGTCTTGGTGTTCAGATAGTGGTGTCTTGGTGTTTAGATAGTGGTGTCTTGGTGTTTAGATAGTGGTGTCTTGGTGTTCAGATAGTGGTGTCTTGGTGTTCAGATAGTGGTGTCTTGGTGTTCAGATAGTGGTGTCTTGGTGTTCAGATAGTGGTGTCTTGGTGTTTAGATAGTGGTGTCTTGGTGTTTAGATAGTGGTGTCTTGGTGTTTAGATAGTGGTGTCTTGGTGTTCAGATAGTGGTGTCTTGGTGTTTAGATAGTGGTGTCTTGGTGTTCAGATAGTGGTGTCTTGGTGTTCAGATAGTGGTGTCTTGGTGTTTAGATAGTGGTGTCTTGGTGTTTAGATAGTGGTGTCTTGGTGTTTAGATAGTGGTGTCTTGGTGTTCAGATAGTGGTGTCTTGGTGTTTAGATAGTGGTGTCTTGGTGTTTAGGTGAAGATCACTCTAGGACGCTGGGGCATTAACCCTTTCACTACCACACTCAATGCCAAAGGGTTAACCCTTTCACTACCACACTACAGAAGGTTAACCTTTCACTACCACACTACAGATGGTTAACACTTTCACTACCACACTACAGAAGGTTAACCCTTTCACTACCACACTACAGAAGGTTAACCCTTTCACCACCACACTACAGATGGTTAACACTTTCACTACCACACCACAGAAGGTTAACCCTTTCACTGGCACACTACAGAAGGTTAACCCTTTAACTACCACACAACAAAGGGTTAACCCTTTCACAACCACATTACAGAAGGTTAACCCTTTCACTACCTCACTGCAGACGGTTAACCTGTTCACTACCACACTACAGAAGGTTAACCTTTTCACAACCACACTAAACCTTCTGTAGTGTGGTAGTGAAAGGGTTCAAACAAAAAGCTGACTTACCAGGTTCAGGCTGAACTGGCGTGACCTTAAGTGTTAGCCAATCATTTGAGCGGCTCAGATAAGGTCCATAATTCTAATCAAGCATCATTGTCATATATGGAGGCAATTTTCCATCAATGGCCTTAAAGATGAACAGATACCAATGTCTAGTATTTTGCCTCTCTGATAGAGAAGAGCAACCCACCTTATCATACAGGATGTAATATAATGCAATATAATACTTATAATACAATGCTGATGAGTGCTGTAACTATCAAAAGTAATGGATCGAAGAGCAGAATGATAGACTAAGGGTAAAATAAATCTATATATTACATTGCTAACATAAAGACTGCTTCAACAATCCTCTTTCATAGGGAAGCTGGATTTGTTTCTGTAAAATAACCCAACGTTTTGTCTCAGTTTGCTGATGAGATTGGCTAACGTGGTGTTTAAAAGTAAATTTTTCATCAGAGAGATTTATATTTTAAAACCTACCACTAGACTAGTAGTTGAACTAGGGTTGTAGTTACTGAAGTGTGAGTCTGGACTGACCTGAGACCTGATGACCTGGACGTGGAGTCGAGCATCGACTGCATTCGGACTCGGAAGGTGCAGACGAGGACTTCCAATTGTTAATTGATGAATACAGTTTTTTTTTCTTTTTTGAAATAGGCCCTAATCATTTGGCATAAGGTATTGATGGTTAGTGTATTTGTTTGGCTATTGTGTCACAAAGGAAATACACTCCCTTTGAAACGGTGACCGCTGTGTCATTTATGTTTAATGTGGATCTTGTTTTATTTGTACGTCAGCTCTTTGACTGGCAGAGTGGAGTAGACTCGACCTGGATGACTCGGACTGGGACTCGGACTAGAGGGTAATGGGGACCTGACTCGGACTAGAGGGTAATGGGGACTGGGACTCGGATTAGAGGGTAATGGGGACTCGACTCGGACTAGAGGGTAATGGGGACTCGACTCGGACTAGAGGGTAATGGGGACTCGACTCGGACTAGAGGGTAATGGGGACCCGACTCGGACTAGAGGGTAATGGGGACCCGACTCGGACTAGAGGGTAATGGGGACTGGGACTTGGACTAGAGGGTAATGGGGACCCGACTCGGACTAGAGGGTAATGGGGACCGACTCGGACTAGTGGGTAATGGGGACCCGACTCGGACTAGAGGGTAATGGGGACCCGACTCGGAATAGAGGGTAATGGGGACCCGACTCGGACTAGAGGGTAATGGGGACCCGACTCGGACTAGAGGGTGATGGGGACTCGACTCGGACTAGAGGGTAATGGGGACCCGACTCGGACTAGAGGGTAATGGGGACCCGACTCGGACTAGAGGGTAATGGGGACTCGACTCGGACTAGAGGGTAATGGGGACTCGACTCGGACTAGAGGGTAATGGGGACTGGGACTCGGACTAGAGGGTAATGTGGACCCGACTCGGACTAGAGGGTAATGGTGACCCGACTCGGACTAGAGGGTAATGGGGACCCGACTCGGACTAGAGGGTAATGGGGACCCGACTCGGACTAGAGGGTAATGGGGACCCGACTCGGACTAGAGGGTAATGGGGACGCGACTCGGACTAGAGGGTAATGGGGACCCGACTCGGACTAGAGGGTAATGGGGACTGGGACTCGGACTAGAGGGTAATGGGGACCCGACTCGGACTAGAGGGTAATGGGGACCCGACTCGGACTAGAGGGTAATGGGGACTCGACTCGGACTAGAGGGTAATGGGGACTGGGACTCGGACTAGAGGGTAATGGGGACTCGACTCGGACTAGAGGGTAATGGGGACTCGACTCGGACTAGAGGGTAATGGGGACTCGACTCGGACTAGAGGGTAATGGGGACTAGACTCGGAATAGAGGGTAATGGGGACTGGGACTCGGACTAGAGGGTAATGGGGACTCGACTCGGACTAGAGGGTAATGGGGACTCGACTCGGACTAGAGGGTAATGGGGACCCGACTCGGACTAGAGGGTAATGGGGACTCGACTCGGACTAGAGGGTAATGGGGACCCGACTCGGACTAGAGGGTAATGGGGACTCGACTCGGACTAGAGGGTAATGGGGACTCGACTCGGACTAGAGGGTAATGGGGACTCGACTCGGACTAGAGGGTAATGGGGACTGGGACTCGGACTAGAGGGTAATGGGGACCCGACTCGGACTAGAGGGTAATGGGGACCCGACTCGGACTAGAGGGTAATGGGGACTGGGACTCGGACTAGAGGGTAATGGGGACCCGACTCAGACTAGAGGGTAATGGGGACCCGACTCGGACTAGAGGGTAATGGGGACTCGACTCAGACTAGTGGTGTCTTGGTGTTCAGATAGTGGTGTCTTGGTGTTTAGATAGTGGTGTCTTGGTGTTTAGATAGTGGTGTCTTGGTGTTCAGATAGTGGTGTCTTGGTGTTCAGATAGTGGTGTCTTGGTGTTTAGATAGTGGTGACTTGGTGTTCAGATAGTGGTGTCTTGGTGTTTAGATAGTGGTGTCTTGGTGTTTAGATAGTGGTGTCTTGGTGTTCAGATAGTGGTGTCTTGGTGTTTAGATAGTGGTGTCTTGGTGTTCAGATAGTGGTGTCTTGGTGTTTAGATAGTGGTGTCTTGGTGTTTAGATAGTGGTGTCTTGGTGTTCAGATAGTGGTGTCTTGGTGTTCAGATAGTGGTGTCTTGGTGTTTAGATAGTGGTGTCTTGGTGTTCAGATAGTGGTGTCTTGGTGTTCAGATAGTGGTGTCTTGGTGTTTAGATAGTGGTGTCTTGGTGTTCAGATAGTGGTGTTCAGATAGTGGTGTCTTGGTGTTCAGATAGTGGTGTCTTGGTGTTTAGATAGTGGTGTCTTGGTGTTTAGATAGTGGTGTCTTGGTGTTTAGATAGTGGTGTCTTGGTGTTCAGATAGTGGTGTCTTGGTGTTCAGATAGTGGTGTCTTGGTGTTTAGATAGTGGTGTCTTGGTGTTCAGATAGTGGTGTCTTGGTGTTCAGATAGTGGTGTCTTGGTGTTCAGATAGTGGTGTCTTGGTGTTCAGATAGTGGTGTCTTGGTGTTCAGATAGTGGTGTCTTGGTGTTCAGATAGTGGTGTCTTGGTGTTTAGATAGTGGTGTCTTGGTGTTCAGATAGTGGTGTCTTGGTGTTCAGATAGTGGTGTCTTGGTGTTCAGATAGTGGTGTCTTGGTGTTCAGATAGTGGTGTCTTGGTGTTCAGATAGTGGTGTCTTGGTGTTTAGATAGTGGTGTCTTGGTGTTTAGATAGTGGTGTCTTGGTGTTCAGATAGTGGTGTCTTGGTGTTCAGATAGTGGTGTCTTGGTGTTTAGATAGTGGTGTCTTGGTGTTCAGATAGTGGTGTCTTGGTGTTTAGATAGTGGTGTCTTGGTGTTTAGATAGTGGTGTCTTGGTGTTTAGATAGTGGTGTCTTGGTGTTCAGATAGTGGTGTCTTGGTGTTTAGATAGTGGTGTCTTGGTGTTTAGATAGTGGTGTCTTGGTGTTCAGATAGTGGTGTCTTGGTGTTCAGATAGTGGTGTCTTGGTGTTCAGATAGTGGTGTCTTGGTGTTCAGATAGTGGTGTATTGGTGTTTAGATAGTGGTGTCTTGGTGTTTAGATAGTGGTGTCTTGGTGTTTAGATAGTGGTGTCTTGGTGTTCAGATAGTGGTGTCTTGGTGTTTAGATAGTGGTGTCTTGGTGTTCAGATAGTGGTGTCTTGGTGTTCAGATAGTGGTGTCTTGGTGTTTAGATAGTGGTGTCTTGGTGTTTAGATAGTGGTGTCTTGGTGTTTAGATAGTGGTGTCTTGGTGTTCAGATAGTGGTGTCTTGGTGTTTAGATAGTGGTGTCTTGGTGTTTAGGTGAAGATCACTCTAGGACGCTGGGGCATTAACCCTTTCACTACCACACTCAATGCCAAAGGGTTAACCCTTTCACTACCACACTACAGAAGGTTAACCTTTCACTACCACACTACAGATGGTTAACACTTTCACTACCACATTACAGAAGGTTAACCCTTTCACTACCACACTACAGAAGGTTAACCCTTTCACCACCACACTACAGATGGTTAACACTTTCACTACCACACCACAGAAGGTTAACCCTTTCACTGGCACACTACAGAAGGTTAACCCTTTAACTACCACACAACAAAGGGTTAACCCTTTCACAACCACATTACAGAAGGTTAACCCTTTCACTACCTCACTGCAGACGGTTAACCTGTTCACTACCACACTACAGAAGGTTAACCTTTTCACAACCACACTAAACCTTCTGTAGTGTGGTAGTGAAAGGGTTCAAACAAAAAGCTGACTCACCAGGTTCAGGCTGAACTGGCGTGACCTTAAGTGTTAGCCAATCATTTGAGCGGCTCAGATAAGGTCCATAATTCTAATCAAGCATCATTGTCATATATGGAGGCAATTTTCCATCAATGGCCTTAAAGATGAACAGATACCAATGTCTAGTATTTTGCCTCTCTGATAGAGAAGAGCAACCCACCTTATCATACAGGATGTAATATAATGCAATATAATACTTATAATACAATGCTGATGAGTGCTGTAACTATCAAAAGTAATGGATCGAAGAGCAGAATGATAGACTAAGGGTAAAATAAATCTATATATTACATTGCTAACATAAAGACTGCTTCAACAATCCTCTTTCATAGGGAAGCTGGATTTGTTTCTGTAAAATAACCCAACGTTTTGTCTCAGTTTGCTGATGAGATTGGCTAACGTGGTGTTTAAAAGTAAATTTTTCATCAGAGAGATTTATATTTTAAAACCTACCACTAGACTAGTAGTTGAACTAGGGTTGTAGTTACTGAAGTGTGAGTCTGGACTGACCTGAGACCTGATGACCTGGACGTGGAGTCGAGCATCGACTGCATTCGGACTCGGAAGGTGCAGACGAGGACTTCCAATTGTTAATTGATGAATACAGTTTTTTTTTCTTTTTTGAAATAGGCCCTAATCATTTGGCATAAGGTATTGATGGTTAGTGTATTTGTTTGGCTATTGTGTCACAAAGGAAATACACTCCCTTTGAAACGGTGACCGCTGTGTCATTTATGTTTAATGTGGATCTTGTTTTATTTGTACGTCAGCTCTTTGACTGGCAGAGTGGAGTAGACTCGACCTGGATGACTCGGACTGGGACTCGGACTAGAGGGTAATGGGGACCTGACTCGGACTAGAGGGTAATGGGGACTGGGACTCGGATTAGAGGGTAATGGGGACTCGACTCGGACTAGAGGGTAATGGGGACTCGACTCGGACTAGAGGGTAATGGGGACTCGACTCGGACTAGAGGGTAATGGGGACCCGACTCGGACTAGAGGGTAATGGGGACCCGACTCGGACTAGAGGGTAATGGGGACTGGGACTTGGACTAGAGGGTAATGGGGACCCGACTCGGACTAGAGGGTAATGGGGACCGACTCGGACTAGTGGGTAATGGGGACCCGACTCGGACTAGAGGGTAATGGGGACCCGACTCGGACTAGAGGGTAATGGGGACTCGACTCGGACTAGAGGGTAATGGGGACTGGGACTCGGACTAGAGGGTAATGGGGACCCGACTCGGACTAGAGGGTAATGGGGACTCGACTCGGACTAGAGGGTAATGGGGACCCGACTCGGACTACATTTACATTTACATTTAGTCATTTAGCTGACGCTTTTATCCAAAGCGACTTACAAGTTCTGTGCGACAAGACAGCAAGAAGGGTATAACTCTATCAGCTGAGTAACAATGTTCATCAAAGTGTTGCGTGTTACAGTGTAGGTTAGTTTATTAGGACAAGTGCATGACATTAAGGTCCCGACTCGGACTAGAGGGTAATGGGGACTGGGACTCGGACTAGAGGGTAATGGGGACCCGACTCGGACTAGAGGGTAATGGGGACTCGACTCGGACTAGAGGGTAATGGGGACTTGACTCGGACTAGAGGGTAATGGGGACTCGACTCGGACTAGAGGGTAATGGGGACCCGACTCGGACTAGAGGGTAATGGGGACCCGACTCGGAATAGAGGGTAATGGGGACCCGACTCGGACTAGAGGGTAATGGGGACCCGACTCGGACTAGAGGGTGATGGGGACTCGACTCGGACTAGAGGGTAATGGGGACCCGACTCGGACTAGAGGGTAATGGGGACCCGACTCGGACTAGAGGGTAATGGGGACTCGACTCGGACTAGAGGGTAATGGGGACTCGACTCGGACTAGAGGGTAATGGGGACTGGGACTCGGACTAGAGGGTAATGTGGACCCGACTCGGACTAGAGGGTAATGGTGACCCGACTCGGACTAGAGGGTAATGGGGACCCGACTCGGACTAGAGGGTAATGGGGACCCGACTCGGACTAGAGGGTAATGGGGACCCGACTCGGACTAGAGGGTAATGGGGACCCGACTCGGACTAGAGGGTAATGGGGACTGGGACTCGGACTAGAGGGTAATGGGGACCCGACTCGGACTAGAGGGTAATGGGGACCCGACTCGGACTAGAGGGTAATGGGGAACCGACTCGGACTAGAGGGTAATGGGGACTCGACTCGGACTAGAGGGTAATGGGGACTGGGACTCGGACTAGAGGGTAATGGGGACTCGACTCGGACTAGAGGGTAATGGGGATTCGACTCGGACTAGAGGGTAATGGGGACTCGACTCGGACTAGAGGGTAATGGGGACTAGACTCGGAATAGAGGGTAATGGGGACTGGGACTCGGACTAGAGGGTAATGGGGACTCGACTCGGACTAGAGGGTAATGGGGACTCGACTCGGACTAGAGGGTAATGGGGACCCGACTCGGACTAGAGGGTAATGGGGACTCGACTCGGACTAGAGGGTAATGGGGACCCGACTCGGACTAGAGGGTAATGGGGACTCGACTCGGACTAGAGGGTAATGGGGACTCGACTCGGACTAGAGGGTAATGGGGACTCGACTCGGACTAGAGGGTAATGGGGACTGGGACTCGGACTAGAGGGTAATGGGGACCCGACTCGGACTAGAGGGTAATGGGGACCCGACTCGGACTAGAGGGTAATGGGGACTGGGACTCGGACTAGAGGGTAATGGGGACCCGACTCAGACTAGAGGGTAATGGGGACCCGACTCGGACTAGAGGGTAATGGGGACTCGACTCAGACTAGAGGGTAATGGGGACCCGACTCGGACTAGAGGGTAATGGGGACCCGACTCGGACTAGAGGGTAATGGGGACCCGACTCGGACTAGAGGGTAATGGGGTCTCGACTCGGACTAGAGGGTAATGGGGACTGGGACTCGGACTAGAGGTAATGGGGACCCGACTCGGACTAGAGGGTAATGGGGACCCGACTCGGACTAGAGGGTAATGGGGACCCGACTCAGACTAGAGGGTAATGGGGACTCGACTCGGACTAGAGGGTAATGGGGACCCGACTCGGACTAGAGGGTAATGGGGACCCGACTCGGACTAGAGGGTAATGGGGACCCGGCTCGGACTAGAGGGTGATGGGGACTCGACTCGGACTAGAGGGTAATGGGGACCCGACTCGGACTAGAGGGTAATGGGGACCCGACTCGGACTAGAGGGTAATGGGGACTCGACTCGGACTAGAGGGTAATGGGGACTCGACTCGGACTAGAGGGTAATGGGGACCCGACTCGGACTAGAGGGTAATGGGGACTCGACTCGGACTAGAGGGTAATGGGGACAGGGACTCGGACTAGAGGGTAATGGGGACCCGACTCGGACTAGAGGGTAATGGGGACTCGACTGTCTGTGAACTCAAGCCTTCCTCCTCCACCAGGGGGTGCTGTCTGTGAACTCAAGCCTTCCTCCTCCACCAGGGGGTGCTGTCTGCGAACTCAAGCCTTCCTCCTCCACCAGGGGGTGCTGTCTGTGAACTCAAGCCTTCCTCCTCCACCAGGGGGTGCTGTCTGCGAACTCAAGCCTTCCTCCTCCACTAGGTGGTGCTGTCTGTGAACTCAAGCCTTCCTCCTCCACTAGGTGGTGCTGTCTGCGAACTCAGCTGCTGAATCAGGTGAACAAGCTCTCTGTGGTTTTACTGAAAAAGAGGTGAAATCATTATTATTATTATTATTATTGACATTTACATCATACTAAATATCATACTGTAAGTTCATAAGTCTGACTAATGTATGTATTTAATATGTTGAAGGGGTGCCCTAAACCTGCCCTACCCTGTAAATCACCCCCCCCCCCCTTCACACCCCACCACCCCATACCGGTCACATCCATACAAAATAATAACAATACAAATTAAATAAATAAGACTAAATAGTACTACATGAGATGTAAAGAATAAAGTAGTACTCGTTTATACTGTATATATTCCAGTTTAATCTCTTGTACTTTGTATTGTTACTGCACTTTACTGTTACATATAAGTTCATTCCTTGGGGTACACCTGAACGATAAACTGGACAGGTCGGACAACACAGAGGCCCTCTACAGGAAGGGACAGAGCAGGCTGTTCTTCCTGAGGAGACTCAGGTCCTTCAACGTGTGCAATAAATGGCTGCAGTCATTTTACCAGTCTGTAGTGGCCAGCGTCCTCTTCTATGCTGTGGCATGCTGGGGAGGCTACATCAACTCAAGGGACACCAACAAACTGAACAAACTGGTGAGGAAGGCTAGCTCCGTGGTGGGAGTCGAGCTACCTAGACTAGAGGTGATGGCAGAGAGGGGAATGAGAAGGAAGCTGGCTGCCATCATGGAGAAACCCTACCACCCCCTCTACGACGAGCTAGTCAAGATGAGAAGCACGTTCAGTCACAGACTCATACCCCCCCGACACTCAACTTTTGTTTTTGTTTTGCATATATATATATATATATTTATATTTGTTATGTAAAGTTTTAAATTAGTACACTCATTTGAGTAGTGGAAAAGGGGTAGGATTAAATAAGTATATACTTCTTTCTACTCCTTTTCGAACATGTAAATCGAGTTTGTGTTTTGTGTTTGTGTTTTGTTTTTGTTTATTATTATTATTTTTCTTCATATAATTTCTTGAGATCAATGATTTGTTTTGATTTTATATTGTTTGTATTTATTTACATGTTCGAATTAAAGATTTAAAATCAAATCAAATCAAACCGCCTCGGCCAGTCCTTCATACCAGCGGCCATCAGGCTCCACAACAGTGACTGCTGCCAGACATCCAACTATAGGAACCTAGCAGCTGACTCCCACCTAAAAGGACAATATACTACCTTACTGTATACTTCATCAGAGCATATATTTAACATTTTAGCTTTTTTTTTTATTATATATTAGATTAGATTTAGACTATTGGATTATTATATTATATATTGCATATATTTAGCATTTAGCATTTTAGAATTTCTTTTTTTTTAAGATTATATGTTAGATTAGATTTAGATTATTAGATTATGTATTATAACTATATTTATTGTAGGGCAAACATAACTGAGGGCATACATACCCTCATCTCGCACCTTGTTGCCCATATGTGCATGTCCAGAGTTAATTATATTGTATATTGTTTACACTGCCTTTTTATTCTATTTTTATTTTTACGTCTCCACTGTACTATAGTTCTGTGACCTAGGCTTACCTGTATGTCTTCTACTACCTGTACCTCCCCTCCCCCATGCTGCTATGATGCCTGCATTTCCCCAAGGGGATCAATAAAGAAATATCTTATCTTATCTTATGTTACCTTTGCACTCTGGATAGATTCCAACTTCCTTTTGCTGTATGATGACAATACATGAATCTACCCAGAGATACATGTGTTTGAAGGTATGACAGGAAGGGAGATAACGGGCGGGGGGAGAGAGAGAGAGGGGTGGGGAGAGAGAGAGAGAGAGAGAGAGAGAGAGAGAGAGAGAGAGAGAGAGAGAGAGA